>NW_026598990.1:0-5000 GCF_029784165.1 Wyeomyia smithii | reverse complement strand
ATTATTATTATTATTATTATTATTATTATTATTATTATTATTATTATTATTATTATTATTATTATTATTATTATTATTATTATTATTATTATTATTATTATTATTATTATTATTATTATTATTATTATTATTATTATTATTATTATTATTATTATTATTATTATTATTATTATTATTATTATTATTATTATTATTATTATTATTATTATTATTATTATTATTATTATTATTATTATTATTATTATTATTATTATTATTATTATTATTATTATTATTATTATTATTATTATTATTATTATTATTATTATTATTATTATTATTATTATTATTATTATTATTATTATTATTATTATTATTATTATTATTATTATTATTATTATTATTATTATTATTATTATTATTATTATTATTATTATTATTATTATTATTATTATTATTATTATTATTATTATTATTATTATTATTATTATTATTATTATTATTATTATTATTATTATTATTATTATTATTATTATTATTATTATTATTATTATTATTATTATTATTATTATTATTATTATTATTATTATTATTATTATTATTATTATTATTATTATTATTATTATTATTATTATTATTATTATTATTATTATTATTATTATTATTATTATTATTATTATTATTATTATTATTATTATTATTATTATTATTATTATTATTATTATTATTATTATTATTATTATTATTATTATTATTATTATTATTATTATTATTATTATTATTATTATTATTATTATTATTATTATTATTATTATTATTATTATTATTATTATTATTATTATTATTATTATTATTATTATTATTATTATTATTATTATTATTATTATTATTATTATTATTTTTATTATTATTATTATTATTATTATTATTATTATTATTATTATGATTATTATTTTTATTATTATTATTATTATTATTATTATTATTATTATTATTATTATTATGATTATTATTATTATTATTATTATTATTATTATTATTATTATTATTATTATTATTATTATTATTATTATTATTTTTATTATTATTATTATTATTATTATTATTATTATTTTTATTATTATTATTATTATTATTATTATTATTATTATTATTATTATTATTATTATTATTATTATTATTATTATTATTATTATTATTATTATTATTATTATTATTATTATTATTATTATTATTATTATTATTATTATTATTATGATTATTATTTTTATTATTATTATTATTATTATTATTATTATTATTATTATTATTATTATGATTATTATTATTATTATTATTATTATTATTATTATTATTATTATTATTATTATTATTATTATTATTATTATTATTATTTTTATTATTATTATTATTATTATTATTATTATTATTTTTATTATTATTATTATTATTATTATTATTATTATTATTATTATTATTATTATTATTATTATTATTATTATTATTATTATTATTATTATTATTATTATTATTATTATTATTATTATTATTATTATTATTATTATTATTATTATTATTATTTTTATTATTATTGTTATTATTATTATTATTATTATTATTATTATTATTATTATTATTATTATTATTATTATTATTATTATTATTATTATTATTATTATTATTATTATTATTATTATTATTATTATTATTATTATTATTATTATTATATTATTATTATTATTATTATTATTATTATTATTATTATTATTATTATTATTATTATTATTATTATTATTATTATTATTATTATTATTATTATTATTATTATTATTATTATTATTATTATTATTATTATTATTATTATTATTATTATTATTATTATTATTATTATTATTATTATTATTATTATTATTATTATTATTATTATTATTATTATTATTATTATTATTATTATTATTATTATTATTATTATTATTATTATTATTATTATTATTATTATTATTATTATTATTATTATTATTATTATTATTATTATTATTATTATTATTATTATTATTATTATTATTATTATTATTATTATTATTATTATTATTATTATTATTATTATTATTATTATTATTATTATTATTATTATTATTATTATTATTATTATTATTATTATTATTATTATTATTATTATTATTATTATTATTATTATTATTATTATTATTATTATTATTATTATTATTTTTATTATTATTATTATTATTATTATTATTATTATTATTATTATTATTATTATTATTATTATTATTATTATTATTATTATTATTATTATTATTATTATTATTATTATTATTATTATTATTATTATTATTATTATTATTATTATTATTATTATTATTATTATTATTATTATTATTATTATTATTATTATTATTATTATTATTATTATTATTATTATTATTATTATTATTATTATTATTATTATTATTATTATTATTATTATTATTATTATTATTATTATTATTATTATTATTATTATTATTATTATTATTATTATTATTATTATTATTTATAGAATTTTGACACTTCTCAGCAGATTTGCTGGAAAATTTCACCTACCCCGGGCTATCTGTTATGCCAAAGGGGTTAGGCTCTGTGGATCTCATTAACCAGTTAACTTACATCCTAACGTCGTTTGCTTCGATGGATCAGTTATGATGATTCAGGAACCTTCGAACTGTGTTGCAGGTCCCAAGAATCACCGCTTTTTGGATGTTGGGTAGTTCTCTTCGCAGTTCCAACTCATCAAGAGAGCGCAGTAGAGTACAGGGAACTATTCCAGTGGCGGAGATAATAACTGGAACTATACGCACTTCCTCAAGTTGCCACATCTGCTTCAACTCCTCAGCCAAATCGTGGTACTTCGTTATCTTGGTTGAGAACGTCGACTGAAGATTACGATCTAACGGCACAGCGATATCAATGATGGTTACCCGTTTCATTCTTTTGTCGTAGACCACAATATCAGGGCGATTGGCACGTATGAGGACATCCGTTATGATCTCGCGATCCCAGTACAGTTTGATGCAGCTATTTTCCAAAACCGGGTCTGGCAGATATTTGTAGCAGGGCACATACTGGTTCACCAGATCGTGCTTCAGTGCAAGTTGTTGGTGCACAATCTTGGCAACCGCATTATGCCGACCGAGAGAGGCTATCTCAGCTAACGCTTGACAGCCTGCGACGACGTGCTCGATCGACTCTCCTACTAAATTGCACTTACGACAGCGGTCTTCTATGTTTTCGTGCAATATATACCTGCGGTAGTTCTTCGTCGCAACGACCCTGTCCTGGATGGCTACCATGAAACTTTCTGTTTCCGAATAGAGCTCACCTCGCACCAGCCACGTATTTGATGCCACTTTATCAATCTGCGCTTGCTCTAACTGATGGGGGTGCGTCCCATGCAATTCCTTCTGCTTCCACGATGCGACCTTCTCTTCTACAGTTTTCAGGTCGCAGTTCAGCTGATATTCCTCCTGCGCCAGATGCAGGGCGCTGAATCCATGATCTGCTCGACAAACAGTGCGATAAATATCATGACGGTTCTGGCTCTCTCTGAAATATTGTCGCAACTGCTGGATCTGGGAAACGCATAGCGCTTGGATATCGGTGACACCAATTCCGCCTTCAATACGTGGCAAGGTGACTCTTTCGGTTGCTGATTTTGGGTGGTGCGAACGGTATTTGGTGAGCGACACTCGTAACGCTCGTTCTATCGCCTCCAAATCCGTTTTGGTCCACTTGACCACCCCGAAGCTGTATGTCAACAAGGGCACGGCAAACGTATTTATCGCCTTTATCTTGTTGCCGGCGGAGAGGAGCGAATTCAATATACTGTTGACACGATGCAAGAACCTACCCTGCAGCTCTTTCTTGATCACCGTGTGGTGAATACCTTTCAGTTGCAGGAATCCAAGGTACTTGTACGATTTACCTTCAACCATACATCGTATCTCCTCTCTCTCGTTGATGCGGAAACTGTCGGCGTCTACCACTTTACCTCGATGGAGGTTGACTAGTCGACATTTATCGATACCAAACTCCATACAAATATCGTTGCTGAACGTCGATACCAGCTGCAGTAGAAGTTGCAGTTTCTCTTTAGTTTCCGCAAACAGCTTCAGATCGTCCATGTAGAAAGTGTGGGTTACTGTTGTACTCGTTGTCCCACTTTTCAATTGGTAGCCATAGCTGCATCGGTTGAGTGCTCTGCTAAGGGGGTTCATTGCAAGGCAAAACCAAAGCGGACTAAAGGTATCGCCTTGGAAAATCCCCCTTCTTATGCTGATAGTTCTGGACCGCAATACCGTTGCCCCGTCGGTAACGTGGAGCGACGTATTCCATCGTCCCATTGCGTGCTGCATCAACCTGATGACGCCATCGTCTATTTTATACAACTCAAGTACCTTGATGAGGTACGGATGGGGTACCGAGTCGTATGCCTTCTTATAGTCGATGTACGCCATGCCAAGGTTTCTCTGTTTCCGGCTTGCCTGACCAACAATAACTGCATCAATGATGACTTGGTCTTTGCAGCCTTGCGTGTTTTTCCGGCAGCCTTTCTGTTCTTCGGTCATCACCTGGTTGGCGTCGCAATGGTCCTGTATTTTACTTGTAATTACCGACGAGATCACTTTGTACAAGCTTGACAAAGTGATCTCGTCGGTAATTGGCTGGGTCAGCTGTATTACGGTCCTTGGGTAGAAGATAAGTTACCCCTTTAGTGATGAATTCAGGGAGCTCTTGGGGATCTCTCAGCACCCTGTTGAAACAATCCGCTATGCGCCCATGGACTGTGGAGAACTTTTTATACCAGAAATTGTGCACAAAATCAGGTCCTGGTGCTGCCCAGTTCCTGGTATACCGTGTAGCCTCACGAATATCCTGGGCGGAAACTGCTACAACGGGCATGCGTTCAATTCCACCACTGTACTCCTCTTCTTCTACCAACCACATCCCGTTGTTATTGTGTT
>NW_026598989.1:0-10220 GCF_029784165.1 Wyeomyia smithii | reverse complement strand
TTTTACCAAATGATGCTGCTAGCGGAAAAAACCTTGCAAAAATGCATGTTTGTGTTGGTGTTAATATTGTGACAGCGGCCGGCGCAGCTTTCAAGAAACATTTGTCTCTTCCATTTCATAATTTGCGTAGCCCATCCCTCTTTTAATTTATCTGACGAAGCCTTGGTATAAAACGTACCGTTCGAACATTTCACCCCATCAGTTTCATTACTAAACCGTACCGGCTACATACGGACGCTATCTTGAAAGAATTCTAAACGGACTGACCAAAAACATGGATATATTCGGCACCTGGCCCCTTTTGGTGCCTCGAAATTTTGTTACAGAAGCGGCTAATTGAATTTTCTGTTTTATTACAAAATGCTGCTGCTAGCGGAAAAAACCTTGCAAATATGCATCTTTTTGTTGGTGTTAATTTTACGACAGCGGCCGGCGCCCCATCATTCTGATTCCAAAACCGCACCAGTGACATGCGGACGCTAGGTGATAGCAGCTGAAAGGAGGAAATACAATATAGTACCGGTCATCTCGTGCCGGTTTCACCCGTAATGCTGGTGGCTTTAGTAATAAATGGCTACTGCAAAACACTTAAATGGCTGGAATTTTGGACGGACTAACCAGGAAACTATAATCGGTAACTGGCACCTTTTGGTGCCTCTAAATTTTGTTACAGAAGCGGCAAATTGAATTTTCTGTTTTACCAAATGATGCTGCTAGCGGAAAAAACCTTGCAAAAATGCATGTTTGTGTTGGTGTTAATATTATGACAGCGGCCGGCGCAGCTTTCAAGAAACATTTGTCTCTTCCATTTCATAATTTGCGTAGCCCATCCCTCTTTTAATTTATCTGACGAAGCCTTGGTATAAAACGTACCGTTCGAACATTTCACCCCATCAGTTTCATTACTAAACCGTACCGGCTACATACGGACGCTATCTTGAAAGAATTCTAAACGGACTGACCAAAAACATGGATATATTCGGCACCTGGCCCCTTTTGGTGCCTCGAAATTTTGTTACAGAAGCGGCTAATTGAATTTTCTGTTTTATTACAAAATGCTGCTGCTAGCGGAAAAAACCTTGCAAATATGCATCTTTTTGTTGGTGTTAATTTTACGACAGCGGCCGGCGCCCCATCATTCTGATTCCAAAACCGCACCAGTGACATGCGGACGCTAGGTGATAGCAGCTGAAAGGAGGAAATACAATATAGTACCGGTCATCTCGTGCCGGTTTCACCCGTAATGCTGGTGGCTTTAGTAGTAAATGGCTACTGCAAAACACTTAAATGGCTGGAATTTTGGACGGACTAACCAGGAAACTATAATCGGTAACTGGCACCTTTTGGTGCCTCTAAATTTTGTTACAGAAGCGGCAAATTGAATTTTCTGTTTTACCAAATGATGCTGCTAGCGGAAAAAACCTTGCAAAAATGCATGTTTGTGTTGGTGTTAATATTATGACAGCGGCCGGCGCAGCTTTCAAGAAACATTTGTCTCTTCCATTTCATAATTTGCGTAGCCCATCCCTCTTTTAATTTATCTGACGAAGCCTTGGTATAAAACGTACCGTTCGAACATTTCACCCCATCAGTTTCATTACTAAACCGTACCGGCTACATACGGACGCTATCTTGAAAGAATTCTAAACGGACTGACCAAAAACATGGATATATTCGGCACCTGGCCCCTTTTGGTGCCTCGAAATTTTGTTACAGAAGCGGCTAATTGAATTTTCTGTTTTATTACAAAATGCTGCTGCTAGCGGAAAAAACCTTGCAAATATGCATCTTTTTGTTGGTGTTAATTTTACGACAGCGGCCGGCGCCCCATCATTCTGATTCCAAAACCGCACCAGTGACATGCGGACGCTAGGTGATAGCAGCTGAAAGGAGGAAATACAATATAGTACCGGTCATCTCGTGCCGGTTTCACCCGTAATGCTGGTGGCTTTAGTAGTAAATGGCTACTGCAAAACACTTAAATGGCTGGAATTCTGGACGGACTAACCAGGAAACTATAATCGGTAACTGGCACCTTTTGGTGCCTCTAAATTTTGTTACAGAAGCGGCAAATTGAATTTTCTGTTTTACCAAATGATGCTGCTAGCGGAAAAAACCTTGCAAAAATGCATGTTTGTGTTGGTGTTAATATTGTGACAGCGGCCGGCGCAGCTTTCAAGAAACATTTGTCTCTTCCATTTCATAATTTGCGTAGCCCATCCCTCTTTTAATTTATCTGACGAAGCCTTGGTATAAAACGTACCGTTCGAACATTTCACCCCATCAGTTTCATTACTAAACCGTACCGGCTACATACGGACGCTATCTTGAAAGAATTCTAAACGGACTGACCAAAAACATGGATATATTCGGCACCTGGCCCCTTTTGGTGCCTCGAAATTTTGTTACAGAAGCGGCTAATTGAATTTTCTGTTTTATTACAAAATGCTGCTGCTAGCGGAAAAAACCTTGCAAATATGCATCTTTTTGTTGGTGTTAATTTTACGACAGCGGCCGGCGCCCCATCATTCTGATTCCAAAACCGCACCAGTGACATGCGGACGCTAGGTGATAGCAGCTGAAAGGAGGAAATACAATATAGTACCGGTCATCTCGTGCCGGTTTCACCCGTAATGCTGGTGGCTTTAGTAATAAATGGCTACTGCAAAACACTTAAATGGCTGGAATTTTGGACGGACTAACCAGGAAACTATAATCGGTAACTGGCACCTTTTGGTGCCTCTAAATTTTGTTACAGAAGCGGCAAATTGAATTTTCTGTTTTACCAAATGATGCTGCTAGCGGAAAAAACCTTGCAAAAATGCATGTTTGTGTTGGTGTTAATATTATGACAGCGGCCGGCGCAGCTTTCAAGAAACATTTGTCTCTTCCATTTCATAATTTGCGTAGCCCATCCCTCTTTTAATTTATCTGACGAAGCCTTGGTATAAAACGTACCGTTCGAACATTTCACCCCATCAGTTTCATTACTAAACCGTACCGGCTACATACGGACGCTATCTTGAAAGAATTCTAAACGGACTGACCAAAAACATGGATATATTCGGCACCTGGCCCCTTTTGGTGCCTCGAAATTTTGTTACAGAAGCGGCTAATTGAATTTTCTGTTTTATTACAAAATGCTGCTGCTAGCGGAAAAAACCTTGCAAATATGCATCTTTTTGTTGGTGTTAATTTTACGACAGCGGCCGGCGCCCCATCATTCTGATTCCAAAACCGCACCAGTGACATGCGGACGCTAGGTGATAGCAGCTGAAAGGAGGAAATACAATATAGTACCGGTCATCTCGTGCCGGTTTCACCCGTAATGCTGGTGGCTTTAGTAGTAAATGGCTACTGCAAAACACTTAAATGGCTGGAATTTTGGACGGACTAACCAGGAAACTATAATCGGTAACTGGCACCTTTTGGTGCCTCTAAATTTTGTTACAGAAGCGGCAAATTGAATTTTCTGTTTTACCAAATGATGCTGCTAGCGGAAAAAACCTTGCAAAAATGCATGTTTGTGTTGGTGTTAATATTATGACAGCGGCCGGCGCAGCTTTCAAGAAACATTTGTCTCTTCCATTTCATAATTTGCGTAGCCCATCCCTCTTTTAATTTATCTGACGAAGCCTTGGTATAAAACGTACCGTTCGAACATTTCACCCCATCAGTTTCATTACTAAACCGTACCGGCTACATACGGACGCTATCTTGAAAGAATTCTAAACGGACTGACCAAAAACATGGATATATTCGGCACCTGGCCCCTTTTGGTGCCTCGAAATTTTGTTACAGAAGCGGCTAATTGAATTTTCTGTTTTATTACAAAATGCTGCTGCTAGCGGAAAAAACCTTGCAAATATGCATCTTTTTGTTGGTGTTAATTTTACGACAGCGGCCGGCGCCCCATCATTCTGATTCCAAAACCGCACCAGTGACATGCGGACGCTAGGTGATAGCAGCTGAAAGGAGGAAATACAATATAGTACCGGTCATCTCGTGCCGGTTTCACCCGTAATGCTGGTGGCTTTAGTAATAAATGGCTACTGCAAAACACTTAAATGGCTGGAATTTTGGACGGACTAACCAGGAAACTATAATCGGTAACTGGCACCTTTTGGTGCCTCTAAATTTTGTTACAGAAGCGGCAAATTGAATTTTCTGTTTTACCAAATGATGCTGCTAGCGGAAAAAACCTTGCAAAAATGCATGTTTGTGTTGGTGTTAATATTATGACAGCGGCCGGCGCAGCTTTCAAGAAACATTTGTCTCTTCCATTTCATAATTTGCGTAGCCCATCCCTCTTTTAATTTATCTGACGAAGCCTTGGTATAAAACGTACCGTTCGAACATTTCACCCCATCAGTTTCATTACTAAACCGTACCGGCTACATACGGACGCTATCTTGAAAGAATTCTAAACGGACTGACCAAAAACATGGATATATTCGGCACCTGGCCCCTTTTGGTGCCTCGAAATTTTGTTACAGAAGCGGCTAATTGAATTTTCTGTTTTATTACAAAATGCTGCTGCTAGCGGAAAAAACCTTGCAAATATGCATCTTTTTGTTGGTGTTAATTTTACGACAGCGGCCGGCGCCCCATCATTCTGATTCCAAAACCGCACCAGTGACATGCGGACGCTAGGTGATAGCAGCTGAAAGGAGGAAATACAATATAGTACCGGTCATCTCGTGCCGGTTTCACCCGTAATGCTGGTGGCTTTAGTAGTAAATGGCTACTGCAAAACACTTAAATGGCTGGAATTTTGGACGGACTAACCAGGAAACTATAATCGGTAACTGGCACCTTTTGGTGCCTCTAAATTTTGTTACAGAAGCGGCAAATTGAATTTTCTGTTTTACCAAATGATGCTGCTAGCGGAAAAAACCTTGCAAAAATGCATGTTTGTGTTGGTGTTAATATTATGACAGCGGCCGGCGCAGCTTTCAAGAAACATTTGTCTCTTCCATTTCATAATTTGCGTAGCCCATCCCTCTTTTAATTTATCTGACGAAGCCTTGGTATAAAACGTACCGTTCGAACATTTCACCCCATCAGTTTCATTACTAAACCGTACCGGCTACATACGGACGCTATCTTGAAAGAATTCTAAACGGACTGACCAAAAACATGGATATATTCGGCACCTGGCCCCTTTTGGTGCCTCGAAATTTTGTTACAGAAGCGGCTAATTGAATTTTCTGTTTTATTACAAAATGCTGCTGCTAGCGGAAAAAACCTTGCAAATATGCATCTTTTTGTTGGTGTTAATTTTACGACAGCGGCCGGCGCCCCATCATTCTGATTCCAAAACCGCACCAGTGACATGCGGACGCTAGGTGATAGCAGCTGAAAGGAGGAAATACAATATAGTACCGGTCATCTCGTGCCGGTTTCACCCGTAATGCTGGTGGCTTTAGTAGTAAATGGCTACTGCAAAACACTTAAATGGCTGGAATTCTGGACGGACTAACCAGGAAACTATAATCGGTAACTGGCACCTTTTGGTGCCTCTAAATTTTGTTACAGAAGCGGCAAATTGAATTTTCTGTTTTACCAAATGATGCTGCTAGCGGAAAAAACCTTGCAAAAATGCATGTTTGTGTTGGTGTTAATATTGTGACAGCGGCCGGCGCAGCTTTCAAGAAACATTTGTCTCTTCCATTTCATAATTTGCGTAGCCCATCCCTCTTTTAATTTATCTGACGAAGCCTTGGTATAAAACGTACCGTTCGAACATTTCACCCCATCAGTTTCATTACTAAACCGTACCGGCTACATACGGACGCTATCTTGAAAGAATTCTAAACGGACTGACCAAAAACATGGATATATTCGGCACCTGGCCCCTTTTGGTGCCTCGAAATTTTGTTACAGAAGCGGCTAATTGAATTTTCTGTTTTATTACAAAATGCTGCTGCTAGCGGAAAAAACCTTGCAAATATGCATCTTTTTGTTGGTGTTAATTTTACGACAGCGGCCGGCGCCCCATCATTCTGATTCCAAAACCGCACCAGTGACATGCGGACGCTAGGTGATAGCAGCTGAAAGGAGGAAATACAATATAGTACCGGTCATCTCGTGCCGGTTTCACCCGTAATGCTGGTGGCTTTAGTAATAAATGGCTACTGCAAAACACTTAAATGGCTGGAATTTTGGACGGACTAACCAGGAAACTATAATCGGTAACTGGCACCTTTTGGTGCCTCTAAATTTTGTTACAGAAGCGGCAAATTGAATTTTCTGTTTTACCAAATGATGCTGCTAGCGGAAAAAACCTTGCAAAAATGCATGTTTGTGTTGGTGTTAATATTATGACAGCGGCCGGCGCAGCTTTCAAGAAACATTTGTCTCTTCCATTTCATAATTTGCGTAGCCCATCCCTCTTTTAATTTATCTGACGAAGCCTTGGTATAAAACGTACCGTTCGAACATTTCACCCCATCAGTTTCATTACTAAACCGTACCGGCTACATACGGACGCTATCTTGAAAGAATTCTAAACGGACTGACCAAAAACATGGATATATTCGGCACCTGGCCCCTTTTGGTGCCTCGAAATTTTGTTACAGAAGCGGCTAATTGAATTTTCTGTTTTATTACAAAATGCTGCTGCTAGCGGAAAAAACCTTGCAAATATGCATCTTTTTGTTGGTGTTAATTTTACGACAGCGGCCGGCGCCCCATCATTCTGATTCCAAAACCGCACCAGTGACATGCGGACGCTAGGTGATAGCAGCTGAAAGGAGGAAATACAATATAGTACCGGTCATCTCGTGCCGGTTTCACCCGTAATGCTGGTGGCTTTAGTAGTAAATGGCTACTGCAAAACACTTAAATGGCTGGAATTTTGGACGGACTAACCAGGAAACTATAATCGGTAACTGGCACCTTTTGGTGCCTCTAAATTTTGTTACAGAAGCGGCAAATTGAATTTTCTGTTTTACCAAATGATGCTGCTAGCGGAAAAAACCTTGCAAAAATGCATGTTTGTGTTGGTGTTAATATTATGACAGCGGCCGGCGCAGCTTTCAAGAAACATTTGTCTCTTCCATTTCATAATTTGCGTAGCCCATCCCTCTTTTAATTTATCTGACGAAGCCTTGGTATAAAACGTACCGTTCGAACATTTCACCCCATCAGTTTCATTACTAAACCGTACCGGCTACATACGGACGCTATCTTGAAAGAATTCTAAACGGACTGACCAAAAACATGGATATATTCGGCACCTGGCCCCTTTTGGTGCCTCGAAATTTTGTTACAGAAGCGGCTAATTGAATTTTCTGTTTTATTACAAAATGCTGCTGCTAGCGGAAAAAACCTTGCAAATATGCATCTTTTTGTTGGTGTTAATTTTACGACAGCGGCCGGCGCCCCATCATTCTGATTCCAAAACCGCACCAGTGACATGCGGACGCTAGGTGATAGCAGCTGAAAGGAGGAAATACAATATAGTACCGGTCATCTCGTGCCGGTTTCACCCGTAATGCTGGTGGCTTTAGTAGTAAATGGCTACTGCAAAACACTTAAATGGCTGGAATTCTGGACGGACTAACCAGGAAACTATAATCGGTAACTGGCACCTTTTGGTGCCTCTAAATTTTGTTACAGAAGCGGCAAATTGAATTTTCTGTTTTACCAAATGATGCTGCTAGCGGAAAAAACCTTGCAAAAATGCATGTTTGTGTTGGTGTTAATATTGTGACAGCGGCCGGCGCAGCTTTCAAGAAACATTTGTCTCTTCCATTTCATAATTTGCGTAGCCCATCCCTCTTTTAATTTATCTGACGAAGCCTTGGTATAAAACGTACCGTTCGAACATTTCACCCCATCAGTTTCATTACTAAACCGTACCGGCTACATACGGACGCTATCTTGAAAGAATTCTAAACGGACTGACCAAAAACATGGATATATTCGGCACCTGGCCCCTTTTGGTGCCTCGAAATTTTGTTACAGAAGCGGCTAATTGAATTTTCTGTTTTATTACAAAATGCTGCTGCTAGCGGAAAAAACCTTGCAAATATGCATCTTTTTGTTGGTGTTAATTTTACGACAGCGGCCGGCGCCCCATCATTCTGATTCCAAAACCGCACCAGTGACATGCGGACGCTAGGTGATAGCAGCTGAAAGGAGGAAATACAATATAGTACCGGTCATCTCGTGCCGGTTTCACCCGTAATGCTGGTGGCTTTAGTAATAAATGGCTACTGCAAAACACTTAAATGGCTGGAATTCTGGACGGACTAACCAGGAAACTATAATCGGTAACTGGCACCTTTTGGTGCCTCTAAATTTTGTTACAGAAGCGGCAAATTGAATTTTCTGTTTTACCAAATGATGCTGCTAGCGGAAAAAACCTTGCAAAAATGCATGTTTGTGTTGGTGTTAATATTGTGACAGCGGCCGGCGCAGCTTTCAAGAAACATTTGTCTCTTCCATTTCATAATTTGCGTAGCCCATCCCTCTTTTAATTTATCTGACGAAGCCTTGGTATAAAACGTACCGTTCGAACATTTCACCCCATCAGTTTCATTACTAAACCGTACCGGCTACATACGGACGCTATCTTGAAAGAATTCTAAACGGACTGACCAAAAACATGGATATATTCGGCACCTGGCCCCTTTTGGTGCCTCGAAATTTTGTTACAGAAGCGGCTAATTGAATTTTCTGTTTTATTACAAAATGCTGCTGCTAGCGGAAAAAACCTTGCAAATATGCATCTTTTTGTTGGTGTTAATTTTACGACAGCGGCCGGCGCCCCATCATTCTGATTCCAAAACCGCACCAGTGACATGCGGACGCTAGGTGATAGCAGCTGAAAGGAGGAAATACAATATAGTACCGGTCATCTCGTGCCGGTTTCACCCGTAATGCTGGTGGCTTTAGTAATAAATGGCTACTGCAAAACACTTAAATGGCTGGAATTCTGGACGGACTAACCAGGAAACTATAATCGGTAACTGGCACCTTTTGGTGCCTCTAAATTTTGTTACAGAA
This sequence comes from Wyeomyia smithii, assembly GCF_029784165.1. Taxonomy (NCBI): domain Eukaryota; kingdom Metazoa; phylum Arthropoda; class Insecta; order Diptera; family Culicidae; genus Wyeomyia; species Wyeomyia smithii. Next base: position 1,205 of record NW_026598989.1, on the reverse strand, counting down.
GCGGCAAATTGAATTTTCTGTTTTACCAAATGATGCTGCTAGCGGAAAAAACCTTGCAAAAATGCATGTTTGTGTTGGTGTTAATATTATGACAGCGGCCGGCGCAGCTTTCAAGAAACATTTGTCTCTGCCATTTCATCATCTATGTAGCCCATCCCTCTTTCTATTTATCTGACGAAGCCTTGGTATAAAACGTATCGTTCGAACATTTCACCCCATCAGTTTCATTATTAAACCGTACCGGATACATACGGACGCTCGGAGGAAAAACAAAATAGTACCGGTCATCTCGTGCCGGTTTGATCCGTGATGCTGGTGGCTACTGCAAAGTACTAAAATGGCTGGAATTCTGGACGGAAACCAGTAAACAAGAAATCGGCAACTGGCACCTTTTGGTGCCTCGCAGTTTTATAATAGAAGCGGTTAGTTGAATTTTATGTTTTACAATTGCTGTTGCTAGCGGAAAAAAAATCTTGCAAAAATGCATGTTCATGTTGATGTTAATTTCACGACAGCGCTAGGTGTTAGCAGCTGAAAGGAGGAAAGACAAAATAGTACCGGTCATCTCGTGCCGGTTTCACCCGTTATGCTGGTGGCTGTTAGTAATAAATGGCTACTGCAAAATACTAAAATGGCTGGAATTCTGGACGAAAATAATCGGAAACTGGTACCTTTTGGAGCCTCGAAATTTTGTTACAGAAGTTTTGTAAAAGAAGCGTTGCAATTCCCTATACTATTTGCTTCAATGGAATATTTTTTTTTTTTTAAGAATACGGTAGTCAACGTCATGCGGTCGTGTCTTGAATACCACCCTCCTACTTTTTAAGTCATCAGATATAATTGGCGCCGTTAAACATTAAATTGTATTTGTGCCGTGTCAAATAAATGTTATGTGAAGAAAAAAAAAATTTTCTAGTCGGTCAGTCAAGCCTTATTTGAGTCTCTTGAAAAACAGTAATGGCCAGGGGCACCAACATTCACAGGAATTTGTTTTCCGGTTCGAGCTTTTAGAATGAACTTTTTTCATTTTGTCGACCAGCGTAATCGAAGCTAGAAGTGTCATTCCAAAGCAAGACTCTACATTTTTAAAACAAAACAATGAAACTGATAATTTCGCGCAGTCAATTCGATTCGAACAGTTTCATTTTCATTTGATTTCTTTCGACTACAACTGTCATCGGAACACGATGAACATTTTCGCTGTC
>NW_026598988.1:0-10763 GCF_029784165.1 Wyeomyia smithii | reverse complement strand
CAGCTCACGCTGAATAAGGACGGGGAAAAAGTTTAAACGGCATTAATTCAGCTCTTTTAGCACAAACAAAATGCAAAATTAAAATTCAATTTTTTTATTATACTTATTATTTGCGTCGTATTAGTTTTTTACTTGTGGATATACCTATGGATAAATTTTTAAGTTATATTAGAAAGCAATACCACCCTATCATAAACCATCCTTTTTGTGTTGAGTTCCTGGTGAGATTCGAACTTGCGATCCATTGCTTGGCAGTCATTGAAGAATGCATCTGGTCTAATCTGTAATATGACGTGTGCTGTGTTTCAAGTGAATATGCTTCTTAACGTTCTGGTCTAACAAACGTTGAACAGGCTTTACATAACTGCGGGAACATAAGCTTCTTGCACGCAGCTTTATTGACGAATTCGTTTTTGCGGTGTAGCTACACGAGGACTACACTTGTGCCCTGTAGGTGTTTTTTTTCATTTTCCCGGACTACACCCGAAAGCGGCAGGGTATAGTTTGAAAACACCAACAACAAAAATAAATGCTATCAAATGCCGTACGAAAAAAATAACAACTGGGTGTAGTTTCGTTTGAGTTTTCGTTTCAGATTAAGGTTAAAATGTGTAGTCCGGGACGGTGTAGGGTGTAGTACCGTCGCGAAAACGAACTAGACATAAGCAAAACGTACCGGTTGATTCGAATATTCAGCAAATCTTGGTTTTTAGTGCGTATTTAAGCAACGGTCATACCCTATGGAGAGACAACACTTGTGTGAATTCGCCCAACAAGAAACGTACCCAACAAAATCGTGAAATATTTCATTTTGTTGGGTAGCTGGTTTTGTTGGTTTAAATCCGGATTTATATATGCTGCGTGATTTTACCCTCCGGAACTCAACCAACAAAAACGAAATATTTCAACAGAAGAAAGCATAGAATGCAGCGCTAATGGTGGGCAGCACTGAAACTAAAAATGTGAATTAAACCAACAAAATTGATAAGAGATAAAACTTAACAACTAATTAATAGGCATGATAGAGCAATATAATGAATTGGAAATGTCACTAGAATCCTAGAAATGTTGCAAAATATTGAGTTGTTTGGCCCAATGGACATTCCTGGTCACCAGAGTAGATATGGAAAAATCCAAGATTTTTCGATTTTTCCCCATATAAGCCTCCTTATCGCATATAGCAAAAGTCTGCCTACTGATAGAGAAATCTAATCGATTGGAGATGTTGACTAGGACTCTAGGCATATTGGAAAATATTGAGTTGTTCGGCCCAATTGACATTCCTGGTCACCAGGGTAGATATGGGAAAATTCAAGATTTTTCGATTTTTCCCCATATAAGCCTCCCCCTTATCGCATATAGCAGAAGTCTGCCTACTGATAGGGAAATCTCATCGATTGGAGATGTTGACTAGGACCCTAGGCATATTGGAAAATATTGAGTTGTTCGGCCCAATTGACATTCCTGGTCACCAGGGTAGATATGGGAAAATTCAAGATTTTTCGATTTTTCCCCATCGCCTCCTTATCGCATATAGCAAAAGTCTGCCTACTGATAGACAAATCTAATTGATTGGAGATGTCGACTAGGAACCTAGGCATATTGGAAAATATTGAGTTGTTCGGCCCAATTGACATTCGTGGTCACCAGGGTAGATATGGGAAAATTCAAGATTTTTCGATTTTTCCCCATATAAGCCTCCCCCTTATCGCATATTGCAAAAGTCTGCCTACTGAGAGGGAAATCTAATCGATTGGAGATGTTGACTAGGATCCTAGACATGTTGGAAAATATTGAGTTGTTCGGCCCAATTGACATTCGTGGTCACTAGGGTAGATATGGGAAAATTCAAGATTTTCCGATTTTTTTACTTAAACGCCTCCTTATCGCATATAGCAAAAGTCTGCCTACTGATAGACAAATCTAATTGATTGGAGATGTTGACTAGGACCCTAGGCATATTGGAAAATATTGAGTTGTTCGGCCCAATTGACATTCGTGGTCACCAGAGTAGACATGGGAAAATTCAAGATTTTTCGATTTTTCCCCATGTAAGCCTCCCCCTTATCGCATATAGCAAAAGTCTGCCTACTGATAGGGAAATCTAATCGATTGGAGATTTTGACTAGGATCCTAGGCATGTTGAAAAATATTGAGTTGTTCGGCCCAATTGACATTCGTGGTCACTAGGGTAGATATGGGAAAATTCAAGATTTTTCGATTTTTCCCCATATAAGCCTCCTTATCGCATATCGCAAAAGTCTGCCTACTGATAGACAAATCTAATTGATTGGAGATGTTGACTAGGACCCTAGGCTTATTGGAAAATATTCAGTTGTTCGGCCCAATTGACATTCCTGGTCACCAGAATAGATATGGGAAAATTCAAGATTTTTCGATTTTTCCCCATATAAGCCTCCCCCTTATCGCATTTAGTAAAAGTCTGCCTACTGAAAGGGAAATATAATCGATTGGAGATATGGACTAGGACCCTAGGCATATTGAAAAATATTGACTTGTTCGGCCCAACTGGCATTCCTGGTCACCAGGGTAGACATGGGAAAATTCAAGATTTTCCGATTTTTCCCCATATAAGCCTCCTTTTCGCATATAGCAAAAGTCTGCCTACTGATAGAGAAATCTTATCGATTGGAGATGTTGACTAGGACCCTAGGCATATTGGAAAATATTGAGTTGTTCGGCCCAATTGACATTCGTGGTCACCAGGGTAGATATGGGAAAATTCAAGATTTTTCGATTTTTCCCCATGTAAGCCTCCCCCTTATCGCATATAGCAAAAGTCTGCCTACTGATAGGGAAATCTAATCGATTGGAGATTTTGACTAGGATCCTAGGCATGTTGAAAAATATTGAGTTGTTCGGCCCAATTGACATTCGTGGTCACTAGGGTAGATATGGGAAAATTCAAGATTTTTCGATTTTTCCCCATATAAGCCTCCTTATCGCATATCGCAAAAGTCTGCCTACTGATAGACAAATCTAATTGATTGGAGATGTTGACTAGGACCCTAGGCATATTGGAAAATATTGAGTTGTTCGGCCCAATTGACATTCGTGGTCACCAGGGTAGATATGGGAAAATTCAAGATTTTTCGATTTTTCCCCATATAAGCCTCCCCCTTCTCGCATATAGCAGAAGTCTGCCTACTGATAGGGAAATCTAATCGATTGGAGATGTTGACTAGGATCCTAGACATGTTGGAAAATATTGAGTTGTTCGGCCCAATTGACATTCGTGGTCACTAGGGTAGATATGGGAAAATTCAAGATTTTTCGATTTTTTCCCTCATAAGCCTCCTTATCGCATATAGCAAAAGTCTGCCTACTGATAGACAAATCTAATTGATTGAAGATGTTGACTTGGACCCTAGGCATATTGGAAAATATTGAGTTGTTCGGCCCAATTGACATTCGTGGTCACCAGGGTAGATATGGGAAAATTCAAGATTTTTCGATTTTTCCCCTTGTAAGCCTCCCCCTTATCGCATATAGCAAAAGTCTGCCTACTGATAGGGAAATCTAATCGATTGGAGATTTTGACTAGGATCCTAGGCATGTTGAAAAATATTGAGTTGTTCGGCCCAATTGACATTCGTGGTCACTAGGGTAGATATGGGAAAATTCAAGATTTTTCGATTTTTCCCCATATAAGCCTCCTTACCGCATATAGCAAAAGTCTGCCTACTGATAGAGAAATCTAATCGATTGGAGATGTTGACTAGGACCCTAGGCATATTGGAAAATATTGAGTTGTTCGGCCCAATTGACATTCGTGGTCACCAGGGTAGATATGGGAAAATTCAAGATTTTTCGATTTTTCCCCATGTAAGCCTCCCCCTTATCGCATATAGCAAAAGTCTGCCTACTGATAGGGAAATCTAATCGATTGGAGATGTTGACTAGGATCCTAGGCATGTTGAAAAATATTGAGTTGTTCGGCCCAATTGACATTCGTGGTCACTAGGGTAGATATGGGAAAATTCAAGATTTTTCGATTTTTCCCCATATAAGCCTCCTTATCGCATATCGCAAAAGTCTGCCTACTGATAGACAAATCTAATTGATTGGAGATGTTGACTAGGACCCTAGGCATATTGGAAAATATTGAGTTGTTCGGCCCAATTGACATTCCTGGTCACCAGAGTAGATATGGGAAAATTCAAGATTTTTCGATTTTTCCCCATATAAGCCTCCCCCTTATCGCATTTAGTAAAAGTCTGCCTACTGATAGGGAAATATAATCGATTGGAGATGTTGACTAGGACCCTAGGCATATTGAAAAATATTGACTTGTTCGGCCCAACTGGCATTCCTGGTCACCAGGGTAGACATGAGAAAATTCAAGATTTTTCGATTTTTCCCCATATAAGCCTCCTTATCGCATATAGCAAAAGTCTGCCTACTGATAGAGAAATCTAATCGATTGGAGATGTTGACTAAGACCCTAGGCATATTGGAAAATATTGAGTTGTTCGGCCCAATTGACATTCGTGGTCACCAGGGTAGATATGGGAAAATTCAAGATTTTTCGATTTTTCCCCATATAAGCCTCCTTATCGCATATAGCAAAAGTCTGCCTACTGAAATTGATATTCGTGGTCACCAGGGAAAATACACCCGAAACTGCGACTCCGTCGGTTGACTAGATAACGCAGTCCTAGTAAAGGAGCATGTTAAAATCAATATACTACATACATCAATCATGAATTGAATACGAACCGGAAAAACCGGCAATGTTCTAACCGACGAAATAAGTACGACGATTTGGATTCTGCTGGATAAGCTAGAACCCCGCCACTTCGGCATCATTGCGCTCCAAGAGCTTGGTCGAAAAGGAAGTACGGTACGAAATCATTTGAAATGGTTTATATTATCGAAATAGGGACATCATCGTCAAAATATTTATTTCGAAGTATCGTTGCTTTCAATATGTTGGTATTTAGATGCCTAACGTCAATTATTATGTAATGAGACAAGAATAACATAATTTTAGTAGGTTCAGGTTTCGAGGCATGGAAACTGGAAATGCTCTCATTCATGGATCTCATGATTCTGACAGATATTCGGGAACATATTTGTAATAAGTTTCTCTTTTGTCGATATCACTATGACTATTTGGGCAGATAGTGCTCCCGAGAAAGCTCACCGAGCAATAGACCGTGGATCTTGGATCACCGGGTCGGCTTGCTGCGGGGTAATCGGAGGGACTACGCGCGAAAAGTTGTGCAAAAAACTATTGGATTCCTAGGAGGTTTCTTTTGACCTTAAATGGAAAAACTGTTCATTCAATCTTTACTTTGTTTAATTACGTATCTAAGGTGGTGCGTGTGTGTGTGTGTGGGGGGGGGGTGGCGCTAGCGGATCACTCTTCTTCTCACGGTACGTACCGGCTACTTCGAAGGGTTCTGGTTCTGCTGGGCTGCGTTGCTGTTGTTGCGATGCTGCGTTGCTGGTTGCGGGGGAGGGGGAAAACTCGTTGCTGTTTTACGCTGCTCTAGTATGATGACCAAAATCGCAATGGCGGATGCGTGGTTTGGCGGGGAAGCAGGTTCTTCAGCGTCTTCCTCCTTTGACTCAATCGATGGGCCACGGACGAGACCGTATTGGCGCCACCGAGAAGGGTCCTCCTTTACTATCAGGGCCAGTTGTCCGAGGATTCCGCGGGCTCGTCGCTGCCCGGAACTCCTTTACGGTTAGACGTAGGCGGATTTCACCACCTAGGCCGACTCGTGTGAAGTGAGCGAACGACGAACGAATAAAATATTCGTTTTGGTGAAAAAACAGAAAAAAAGGTTCTACTCGGACATAAACTATTAGCACGTCATAGCTAAAGTGGGGTGGTATTCTTTACCTGAATGCACTCTTTCTTTGGCTGATGATATTCGGTACTCACTTAGCTTTTTTATATTTTTTTCTATATCTCTACTCACTTGCTTCTTACACGAACGCTGCGATACTTCTGATCGTTTGGCGGGTTTTCAACTCTTGATTTCCCTCCTTTAACCACCCACCATTTTCTTCCTTTTTCCTGTTACTTTTTGATTGCCCGGCGTCACTCTTTTTTTCAGGGTCGGCAAAATGCGCTCAAGGAGGCTTACCTTCCAATGTAGCTTCAGTTCGGTCACAACCTAACATCGAAAAGCTTAGCTTAGCTTGACTGACTGCACATATCAATGGTTGCACTCCGTGATTGATCCGAATCAGTAAAATTGCACAGTGAATCAACTGAATGGGGCTGGGAGTCACCGACCATTCTCATTGTACAAGTTTTAGTGACTCAATACTTTAACGTATCAATAACAACGCCGGCCACGTCCTTGCAATCAGGTAGGAAAAGGGTAGGGATGTAAGTGTGACCCTTGCTATTTGGAGACCGTGTTTATCTCTGCATCTCCACAAAGGTCACGGGAAGGAGGTGTTGTTAGTTGGGAAGGGTAAGTTGGATCAGGATTCACCTTGATAAGTGATGCGATCATACATTCACTCGTCGCTTTTGAAATATTACCGATTTATTCTCCGTTCGGTCGGCTGATTAGAAATGCAAATTTGGTTTATTTATATTTGATAGCGGTTTAAACTAGCAGACATTAGTAATGCTGTAGGGACCTGTAGCCGGCCCTGGTCGATCACTAATCAGCGTGCAGCTTAAGCGCCACTCCGTTAGGAGACTGCACGCCACGCTATGTTTGCCCGGTAAGACTCCCCTACGGGTCAGTCAAAGTTGCCATAAAGAGAAGGAATCAGGATCGGACCAGATAGGCTAATAAATTTAAGGCTCCAAAAGCGGGTAGAAAACCCTTCTATCAGCCGGCAGAAATTTTCAACACCTACGTAAACGCATAGAAAGCTTGCGGTAAGGAATCACCCATACCTTGATGATATCATCACAAGCAAAGTCGCTATTTGCCGCTAGACGGCGCAAACATCTCGAACAATGAGCTTTGCTCGGCATTCAAATTCCGCCACGCGGAAGACACAACGAACCGAACTACACGAATACGAATGACGTGAACATATTAGAACGTACTAAATCCTTCCAGTAAACACATTACATCATTTGTTTAACTAATCAAACCGATTATTGGAGACAACAAAGGACAGGTTTGTATTTTATATTACTAGCATGCTTTCATGTGTGTTGTATTGGTATAGAGCAAGATTGCGCCAAATCACCGATGGTCGAATATCGACCATTTTTGATTTGAATGAAACTTTGCACCAGAGCTGCGAAAAGTCAATATCATACTACTGATATTACGCCAAAATGATGCAACACCAGAATCAGCCAACTACGATGCATGGTTCATTACAAAAGAGTTTGCGTTGTTTCGATGATTCTCTTAGCGTCAACTCTCAATCTCATTTTTTCTTGCTATCTCTCTCCATCATTCGGGTATGGCTGTACTGAGATTGAACCAGCAGAAATATCAAGTTCATTTTGACAGCATGATGTTATGAGGATAGCAAACATAAAATCAATGATTTTTCTTCAATTGATATGTATGATATTGATATATGGTCGGCGTGCGATCACACTGAACTAAGCACCGTTTTCTTAGATGAGTTATTGACACCCAGTGGATATGAGAAGTAATAATCTATCTATTATGAAGTGACGAAATCGTTTGAGCATTTGATAACGATATTATAACAAAAATTCTCTGTAGCAGCTTGACTACACAGCAATTGCGGCGGTTAATGTTTTTCGACGCTTGGTTCGGTTTGGCTGCACGCCGACTAAAAGCATTGACAATAAACTACTATTACTTCGTTTTGTAACTGAGCGTATTTTAGTTTGGTACATTTTGAATCTGTATGATCGTTCATTTTTATTCTCAGTAGAGAATATGCTTTTTCATAGCACGCCGACTAAAAGCATTGTCAATAAACAACTATTAAGACTCGAATACACACACGGCGTAATGACGTCTTCTCCATACGAATTAAAAGGCGTAAACGCGCCTTCCGTTGGGACGCCTTTCAACCAGAACCTTCTAGCTTTGCCTTCTTGTGAAGAAAGTAGTCGTTCGCCGCCTTCGGCTGCGCACTTGACTGCCTTCTGTGTAGACGCATCGTGCCTTCCACACGGTCTTGTGTCGCCTTCTTTTGGCGAAGGCGTCAGGAAGGCGTTGTCACGCCGTGTGTGTATTAAGGCCTTTACTTCGTTTTGTAACTGAGCGTAATTTAAGTTTGGTACATTTGAATCTGTATGATCATTCATTTTTATTCTCAGTAGGGAATATGCTTTTTCATAACACCAATTGTAATAAAAAAATTCTATTAATTTTTTTCAAATGATCTCATATCTGAAAAAAAATATTGCATTTTTATTTGCTCTTTGACAGCATGAGTTTATGAACTTGACTCTTGATTATCGTGCTTGTTGTAGCTTAAACTAAAAACAGTGTTAGTTCGCGGCAAAAAATGAATCACGGGTGGCAAAACAGAAAACTTTTAAATATGTATGGGTATGTATATTTATATACAGATCCTGTTAAATTTTGGCACGATTAAACTTTGAAACTGTTCAATTTCGGTTCGGAACGGTTTTGCTTTTCTCCTAGTTTTCATTCATATTTTTTATTAACGAAGAGGATGGCCAGAGTTAATTGACTGGTTTCGGATATATGGTCGGAATATGTTTCAGTGACATGGTAACGATGATCAAAGCAGTGCTTAGAAGTGCTTAAAATCCTACCATGCCTCTCATTGTAAAATGTAAAAATGCGGACTTGTTCCGGTTGTGTTCCGAATACTCGGGGTTGTTGTGCCAAAGCCCATTATGCGACACCTATAACGTCTGATTTGAAATTATAAACCTAGTTCATTGGTGGCCATATCTTGAGCTGGGGTCGTCACGGACCGCTTAAAAAGTAAAAAAAAAATATTAGTTTTTGGCATGATGAAGAATTTGGGCGTTCTCCGGAACCGGTTGACCGATTCGGGCCATTCACCTTGGCAATGTAAGGACTATAATACTTTTCTTTTCGGTTTCTGTTGTTGAGTTTTAATCGATTAATAGAGAGAAGGAAAACTGGAAAATATGCTCGCACATTGGCTTTCGTTTTTTTAGGCAATTGTGTAAATGTATATAATATATATATATATATATATATATATATATATATATATATATATATATATATATATTATAATATATATTATATATATATATATATATATATATATATATATATATATATATATATATCTATATATATATATATATATATATATATATATATATATATATATATATATATATATATATATATATATATATATATATATATATATATATATATATATATATATATATATATATATATATATATATATATATATATATATATATATATATATATATATATATATACGCTCGGGAAAAGTTCAGTTCAGGTTTTTTGTTTTTTTTGAGAATTTGAAAACAAACAAGAATAATTAATTTTAGCTAACGATTTTTTTGTTACTTTCTTATTAAGTTCGACATGTAAATTTTAATTTTGTTGATCAACATTTTCAACATCCTTCCAATTATATAATGATGAAACAGCCTGCTGAAACAAATCTTTATTCAGTTTTATTAGCAAAATATTAGCTAAAGTCCCGTCCTTAAATCAAATTAAATTGATCCCATACATTGTAGGAATGATTCTGTCGTGACTCCAATCCAATGGACTGCATTTGTTGAAGGAAATTTGATTCGTTTGGATATTGATCCGTATCGAGAGATCCTCCGAACATAGCTGTGAAATAATCGTCGAACTCATCTATGCATCCCAATTCTGATGACGTATCGTTAGCGGCGTTAAGAGACGATGGTGATTCTAAGTCGTGGATACGTTTCCACGTATCTATGATGAATCCCTGAATAATACATAATTTATGATACATACTTTGAAACTTTGAAACAACGTTCTTTTATTTAATTTTCAACTATTTCTCTAAATTTATTAATTTTTATTGAATACTTCCTACTTTCATATACACGCATGTAGACAATATGAGTTACCTGAATTTCCTCTTTTTCTTCAGCAGTAAACACTGTCGATCCTCGATAGTTGAACCGAGGGTCAAGAAACAAAGCCATTTTAAAGGCTCGTGATTCACGAAGAGTAGCTAACCGTTTATTTAAAGATGTCAGTATACTAGCAACAAAAGGATTGTTTTTAACCTTTTTTATTTCGCTAGTAGCCATCAACCAAGCCATATAGAAGTCAGACAACGAAACGTGCGTTTCTTGCATTTTTTTGGTACATATGTATAACGGACGGAACGCATCGTGATAGGAGTTTATGAAATCCCAGTGGCTGGATATATCTTCAAATAAATGGATAAATAAATAAATGAATCAATGAAAAATGGATGAATAAACAAACAAAAAATTAAAGAATTAATGGATGAAGAATTGAATGAATAAATAAATAAATAAATAAATAAATAAACAAATAAATAAAAAAATAAATAAATCAATAAATCAATATAAAATAAATTAATTAATTAATTAATAATTAATGAATCAATAAATAAATAGATAAGGAAAATAAATAAATAAGAAAAATAAATAAATAAATAAATAAATAAATAAATAAATAAATAAATGAACAAATAAATAAATAAATGAATAAATAAATAAATAAATAAATTAATTAATTAATTAATTAATTAATAAATTTATAAATTAAAAAATAATAAATAAATAAAAGAATAAATAAATAAAAAAATAAATATATTAATAAATA
>NW_026598987.1:7500-11000 GCF_029784165.1 Wyeomyia smithii | reverse complement strand
TTATCAATGAGTATATATATTTATTTTTCGCAACTAAGTATACGTTGGACTCGATTATCCGGAGACTCGATTGGCCGGAATTTTATTTTTTGGTGTTTGTTTTTAATTTTTATTTCGAAGTCTTTACCATTCCTCTGGAATATTTGTTACCATTTATGTCACTTCTGGCATGTTTGGGACATGTTCGAATTAAGTGTAAATTATTATTATTATTATTATTATTATTATTATTATTATTATTATTATTATTATTAATATTTTTATTTTTATTATTATTATTATTATTATTATTATTATTATTATTATTATTATTATTATTATTATTATTATTATTAGTATTATTATTATTATTATTATTATTATTATTATTATTATTATTATTATTATTATTATTATTATTATTATTATTATTATTATTATTATTATTAATATTATTATTATTATTATTATTATTATTATTATTATTATTATTATTATTATTATTATTATTATTATTATTATTATTATCATTATTATTATTATTATTATTATTATTATTATTATTATTGTAGAATTTTGACACTTCTCAGCAGATTTGCTGGAAAATTTCACCTACCCCGGGCTATCTGTTATGCCAAAGGGGTTAGGCTCTGTGGATCTCATTAACCAGTTAACTTACATCCTAACGTCGTTTGCTTCGATGGATCAGTTATGATGATTCAGGAACCTTCGAACTGTGTTGCAGGTCCCAAGAATCACCGCTTTTTGGATGTTGGGTAGTTCTCTTCGCAGTTCCAACTCATCAAGAGAGCGCAGTAGAGTACAGGGAACTATTCCAGTGGCGGAGATAATAACTGGAACTATACGCACTTCCTCAAGTTGCCACATCTGCTTCAACTCCTCAGCCAAATCGTGGTACTTCGTTATCTTGGTTGAGAACGTCGACTGAAGATTACGATCTAACGGCACAGCGATATCAATGATGGTTACCCGTTTCATTCTTTTGTCGTAGACCACAATATCAGGGCGATTGGCACGTATGAGGACATCCGTTATGATCTCGTGATCCCAGTACAGTTTGATGCAGCTATTTTCCAAAACCGGGTCTGGCAGATATTTGTAGCAGGGCACATACTGGTTCACCAGATTGTGCTTCAGTGCAAGTTGTTGGTGCACAATCTTGGCAACCGCATTATGCCGACCGAGATAGGCTATCTCAGCTAACGCTTGACAGCCTGCGACGACATGCTCGATCGACTCTCCTACTAAATTGCACTTACGACAGCGGTCTTCTATGTTTTCGTGCAATATATACCTGCGGTAGTTCTTCGTCGCAACGACCCGGTCCTGGATGGCTACCATGAAACTTTCTGTTTCCGAATAGAGCTCACCTCGCACCAGCCACGTATTTGATGCCACTTTATCAATCTGCGCTTGCTCTAACTGATGGGGGTGCGTCCCATGCAATTCCTTCTGCTTCCACGATGCGACCTTCTCTTCTACAGTTTTCAGGTCGCAGTTCAGCTGATATTCCTCCTGCGCCAGATGCAGGGCGCTGAATCCATGATCTGCTCGACAAACAGTGCGATAAATATCATGACGGTTCTGGCTCTCTCTGAAATATTGTCGCAACTGCTGGATCTGGGAAACGCATAGCGCTTGGATATCGGTGACACCAATTCCGCCTTCAATACGTGGCAAGGTGACTCTTTCGGTTGCTGATTTTGGGTGGTGCGAACGGTATTTGGTGAGCGACACTCGTAACGCTCGTTCTATCGCCTCCAAATCCGTTTTGGTCCACTTGACCACCCCGAAGCTGTATGTCAACAAGGGCACGGCAAACGTATTTATCGCCTTTATCTTGTTACCGGCGGAGAGGAGCGAATTCAATATACTGTTGACACGATGCAAGAACCTACCCTGCAGCTCTTTCTTGATCACCGTGTGGTGAATACCTTTCAGTTGCAGGAATCCAAGGTACTTGTACGATTCACCTTCAACCATACATCGTATCTCCTCTCTCTCGTTGATGCGGAAACTGTCGGCGTCCACCACTTTACCTCGATGGAGGTTGACTAGTCGACATTTATCGATACCAAACTCCATACAAATATCGTTGCTGAACGTCGATACCAGCTGCAGTAGAAGTTGCAGTTTCTCTTTAGTTTCCGCAAACAGCTTCAGATCGTCCATGTAGAAAGTGTGGGTTACTGTTGTACTCGTTGTCCCACTTTTCAATTGGTAGCCATAGCTGCATCGGTTGAGTGCTCTGCTAAGGGGGTTCATTGCAAGGCAAAACCAAAGCGGACTAAAGGTATCGCCTTGGAAAATCCCCCTTCTTATGCTGATAGTTCTGGACCGCAATACCGTTGCCCCGTCGGTAACGTGGAGCGACGTATTCCATCGTCCCATTGCGTGCTGCATCAACCTGATGACGCCATCGTCTATTTTATACAACTCAAGTACCTTGATGAGGTACGGATGGGGTACCGAGTCGTATGCCTTCTTATAGTCGATGTACGCCATGCCAAGGTTTCTCTGTTTCCGGCTTGCCTGACCAACAATAACTGCATCAATGATGACTTGGTCTTTGCAGCCTTGCGTGTTTTTCCGGCAGCCTTTCTGTTCTTCGGTCATCACCTGGTTGGCGTCGCAATGGTCCTGTATTTTTCTTGTAATTACCGACGAGAGCACTTTGTACAAGCTTGACAAACAGGTTATTGGCCTGTACTTGGCTGGGTCAGCTGTATTACGGTCCCTGGGTAGAAGATAAGTTACCCCTTTAGTGATGAATTCAGGGAGCTCTTGGGGATCTCTCAGCACCCTGTTGAAACAATCCGCTATGCGCCCATGGACTGTGGAGAACTTTTTATACCAGAAATTGTGCACAAAATCAGGTCCTGGTGCTGCCCAGTTCCTGGTATACCGTGTAGCCTCACGAATATCCTGGGCGGAAACTGCTACAACGGGCATGCGTTCAATTCCACCACTGTACTCCTCTTCTTCTACCAACCACATCCCGTTGTTATTGTGTTGAGCGGGGTTCTCCCATAAATTGGCCCAAAACTGTGTTACTTCGCCAATCTCAGGGAGTCCCTCGCTGTAGTCCGGATTTCTGTTCTGAATGTGATTGTAGAACTCTCGTTCGTTAGTCCTGAACATCCGATTTTGTTCTTTCCGCTTCGAACATTCACTATAACGTCGCATCCGTTTAGCAAGAGCACTTAACCGCTGTACGTGGGTGTCGAGGATCTCTGTGATTATTATTATTATTATTATTATTATTATTATTATTATTATTATTATTATTATTATTATTATTATTATTATTATTATTATTACTATTATTATTATTATTATTATTATTATTATTATTATTATTATTATTATTATTATTATTATTATTATTATTATTATTACTATTATTATTATTATTATTATTATTATTATTATTATTATTATTATTATTATTATTATTATTATTATTATTATTATTATTATTATTATTATTATTATTATTA
>NW_026598987.1:0-2500 GCF_029784165.1 Wyeomyia smithii | reverse complement strand
GCAGAAACACCCGTATTCAATAACAGACAATATCGTTGTTTGGTAAAGCCTTATAAGGTCTCCTGGATGGGCTCCCCACCATTGTCCGGTTATTGTACGAAGAAAATTTACTCTTTGTTGACATTTTTTCATCAGATACCTCACGTGCCAACCCCAGGTGCCTTTAGAGTCGAACCAGACACCAAGATATTTGTGTACCAAAACCTGAGAAATCGTTTTACCCATTAATTGTGTTTGAAGCTGAGTAGGTTCATGCTTCCTAGAAAAAACTACTATCTCAGTCTTCTCCGGAGAGAATTCGATACCTAGCTGTAAAGCCCAAGCAGACAAATTGTCCAAGGTATCTTGCAATGGTCCTTGCAAATCGGCAGCTTTGGCTCCTGTAACAGAGATTACACTGTCGTCTGCAAGTTGTCTTATCGTGCATGAATTTGCCAGACATTCGTCGATGTCATTTACATAAAAGTTGTAAAGAAGGGGGCTTAAACATGAGCCCTGGGGAAGACCCATGTAGCTAATGCGAAAAGTTGCCAAATCGCCATGCGTAAAATGCATGTGCTTTTCGGACAACAAATTGTGCAAAAAATTGTTCAAAATTGGAGAAAATCCTTGTCGGTGAAGTTTACCCGAAAGAATGTCAATAGAAACGGAATCAAAAGCCCCCTTAATGTCCAAGAACGCAGACGCCATTTGTTCTTTACGAGCATACGCCAGCTGAATATCTGTTGAAAGCAACGCAAGACAATCATTCGTCCCTTTGGCACGGCGGAAGCCAAATTGAGTTTCTGATAGTAGACCATTTGATTCGACCCAGTGGTCTAAACGACGGAGTATCATTTTTTCCATCAATTTCCGGATACAGGATAGCATTGCAATCGGCCTATAAGAGTTGTGATTAGAAGCTGGTTTCCCTGGTTTTTGGATGGCGATCACCTTCACTTGCCTCCAATCCTGCGGTACAATGTTTTGCTCCAGGAACTTATTGAACAAGTTCAACAAGCGCCTCTTGGCATTGCCGGGTAGATTCTTCAACAAGTTGAATTTGATTCTATCTAACCCAGGCGCGTTATTGTTACAGGACAGGAGGGCAACTGAAAGTTCTGCCATCGTAAAAGGTGATTCTATCGCGTCGTGGCCCGGAGACGCATCGCGAACAATATTTTGCTCAGGAACAGAGTCCGGACATACTTTCCTGGCAAAATCAAATATCCACCTACTTGAAGACTCCTCGCTTTCGTTGACCGTTACGCGATTCCGCATTCTTCGGGCTGTGTTCCAAAGAGTGCTCATCGATGTCTCCCTCGACGTCTCGTTCACGAACCGACGCCAATATCCACGTTTCTTTGCTTTAGCCAAGCTTTTAAGCTTGGTATCAAGCTCCGAATACCGTAAATAGTCGCCAGGTATACCTCCCGTCTGGTAGGCCTTAAACGCGTCGGATCTTTGCGTGTAGACATCGGAGCACTCTTGGTCCCACCACGGAGTGGGAGGCCGTTCTTTGATCGTTACGCCGGGATATTTCTTCGTTTGGGCTTGCAACGCGGCGTCGAGAATCAAGCCCGCGAGGAGGTTGTATTCTTCAAGTGGTGAATGATGTTGAATCGACTCGACCGCTTTTGAAATCATTTCCTCGTATAACTTCCAATCGACATTTCGTGTGAGGTCATACGGAATGTCAATTGGTCGCATGCGAGTTGACCCGTTAGTAATTGAAATAAGAATAGGCAGATGGTCGCTACCGTGAGGATCGAGGATTACCTTCCATGTGCAATCCAACCGTAGCGACGTCGAACATAAGGATAGATCCAAAGCGCTTGGGCGCGCTGGAGGTTTCGGGATACGTGTCATTTCACCGTTGTTTAAAATAGTCATGTCGAAGTCATCGCAAAGGTTATAGATTAAAGAGGAGCGGTTATCATTGTATGGGGAACCCCAAGCCACGCCATGAGAGTTGAAGTCTCCCAAAATCAAACGTGGCGAGGGAAGAAGTTCTATTAAATCAAAGAGCAGCCGTTGCCCAACCTGTGCTCTGGGGGGAATATATATTGAGGCAATACAAAGCTCTTTACCTTGTATTGTCATTTGACATGCGACAACTTCGATGCCTGGAATCGAGGGGAGGTTAATACGATAGAAAGAATAGCACTTTTTAATCCCTAAAAGTACTCCTCCATATGGGGTGTCTCGATCAAGGCGAATAATATTAAAATCATGGAAGTTGAGATCAATATTTGAAGTAAGCCAAGTTTCACAAAGGGAAAATGCATCGCATTTGTTTTTATTTATCAAAACTTTAAACGAATCAATTTTTGGTAAAATACTTCTACAATTCCACTGTAAGACAGAGATAGAATCCTTCATATACGCAGTTGAATTAGGCATCGAAGGATACAATCGCTGCAAGGAGAGGCCATTGGGCAGTCAACTGCTTCAAAAATGATCTAACTGTTGGGAGGAATGCTGTAAGAAAAATTTTAATTGGATCGGGTACATTGAAAGT
>NW_026598986.1:0-11311 GCF_029784165.1 Wyeomyia smithii | reverse complement strand
AAAACGAGAGCTGCATACGAGTCAACTTCCAGGCACCGCGGATCATGTTACCTTTATTCTGCACACGGCAGCAACAGTTACCATCGTACACTGCAGAATATTTTGCTGGCACAGCTGCTGGAGGGCACAGCGGAGAGCAAATTTTATACGCGGCCAACAAAATAATCGATGCTACCGGTGGTGGTGTGATCATCAGCATTCTGTAGCATACATTTCGAGCTGAAGATTATGAAGTCGGTCCTTTTCAGAACTATTAAATGATGAAGATTAGAGTTATGAGAATTTTCACAACTACTACTAGTGTGAAATGTTCATCTATTTCTAAATAATCATTTTTACAATAACGACCAGAACGCACCAAAGATAAACGGTAGTGTTGCCTATGAATAGTTTATCACAACAAGACATAACCCTCATTTTAAGAATTTTCACTGCTAAATTGAGTGATTTTCCGGTTTAATTGTATGTTTGTGCCCACTCGAACACCGTTATCAGTCAAACATAAGAAACGAAAATTAGTTAATCTAAGAACCAGAGTGATTTTCGCATCGGGAAAGCGAAAACTTTCTTTTGATGCTTATGAAAATCACTCAGTAGTATCGAAGGTGTTTTGGTTTGTTCCTCTTTCTCGAAGCTACGTAGCCACGCCTTAATTGCAAAAATCTGCTCTGAACTCTATACAAAAGACTGCGTGTAGAAAATTCAGCTTCAGTTTAGTTTGTTACACATAAGCGAGAGCAGTGCAGCTGTTAAAGGTACGCGACATTGAGAAACGAGAGCTGCATACGAGTCAACTTCCAGGCACTTGAAAAAAAATAAACGGTAGTGTTACCTATGAACAGTTTAGCGCAGCATATAATAATATTTAGTTTAGCATATGTAATATATTTAGTCCTACGTCACCATTTCATACAACCCCTAGGGCTGTATACCTTGTAGTATTTTCATTTGTAGCACAGTGTAATTGTAGAAGCACTGTAATTGGAGATAAAATAGTATAATATCCTAAAGAATCATGAAAACGACTGAAGATGAAATCGAAAAAGCACTGTATACTATTTTATCTGCAATTTCAATGCTTCCACATTTATGAGTGCCTCACAAAACTGAGCAATTTTCATTAGCAGTATTATTTTTTAAAACGGAGTTGTAACATTATTTATACAGTTAAAGTGATTTAAATATGTAAACGTCACTGAAAATAATAACCTTGCTCGGAACATTAAGCAAAGTGCACTAATGTTATTAAATTGGTGCACAATTGTGGGTCAGTTCATACATATTTTGACTATTCTTGTTACTTTTCACTTTAATGATAAATTTGACGATTTTATAAACTAAATGATCTTGAATACCAAAGTAATATTTTTCTTCTCAACCGATTTTTACACATCAGTTGCAGTGAAATGAATTGCTGATCGAAAATATACATCAGAACACAGATAAAGACAGTAGGTGGTTGATTATTTTTTCGATTTCTTATTTATTTTTGAACATTCAGACAATACGTTCTTCTGTAAGAAGCTCTACGATTGATTGGGTATTAACAGATCAAAGTCATGTATGGAGTTAATTAACCACAAATGCTAATTTTAACTTTTCCAATTAAAATGAATTCTCTAAACTCTATTAAACCTTTACGAAGCTGAATTTGTCAATTTTTTTAAACGAAAATTCAGACTTTTTCCTAGTAGCCTTTCCTTGAAAACTATTCTTCTATTTTCAATACCATACCGCAATAAGATGCATAGGCGTTCAGAAACAAAACACGTGAAACATGTTGTACATGAATAGGTTTGTTTAAAGAATTAACTTTTATTTATTTTTTTTAACCCGTTATATCTCATTCTTTACCGATGTAATAGAACTGTTGTTCATAAAAAACACTTCGAAAAATTTAGAATAAAAATCTGATCTAATTATCACTTTAGATTCACTGGTGCGAAATATTCGAAGCTGTGCCAATGCTAGCAACTCTGACATAAATCGCTACGATTAGCTCTTTCTATAGTTAGCAATTAATTTAATTAATTTATTTATTTCCCTTTTCTTAAAAACTAAGTTTATATCCCTACGAATGATAAGGCAAGGTTTTTTTTAAAAAATACCGTTTTTTGTCTTCTTTTGCATCGAAAAAATAATTATGTTATCTAAACCAAATCCATTCGATATTTTTCGAAAAATAATTTTGAGATGATCAAGATTGAGGTTTCGCCACGCGTATGATCGGGGAGGTCGAATTCGTTAAAAATCTGTTCACGTGGTAACATGTCTTAAATTGTCATAATTGTTCGGTTATAATCAACCAATCCTAACGAAATATTAATATTTACTCTCTAGCTCCATTTTATTATATATATATATATATATATATATATATATATATATATATATATATATATATATATATATATATTTGGCAGAGCTGTATGCCACCACGGGTCGGTAATTGGCGATCACCGAAGGCCACGGAAGTGCTCACTGCTAGCAAGCAGTCCCGGACCATCAGCGGGAGCTAGCCTAGGTCGTGGCGAGATTCAGGCACTGGGCCGCTGAATTCTCGCAAAAGCCACACTGGCCGGAAGCAGCTCCGACGGAGCGAGTAGTGCCGCTCCCACCACCCAAATGCACTATACCGCCCATTGGGACTGATGCCAGTAATGTTCCCAATTACGGCAACTGGTCGCATCACTATAGGATACGAGTCGGATTTCGTTTTCGTACCATGATTTTGGGCTGGCACCTGCGCCGAGCTCCCTTAGTAATGTCGTGTGATAACGGCTTGAAACGGCGAGATTACAACCGGTGCAGGGGTCTCCGTCCCGTAAAACCTGGCAGGCCTTCCAGTACGTTCCGAGTCCATTGCCTGGTGGGAACCAGGCAGGAGTAGGATCAGATGTCTTTTCCTGACTTGCGCCGGTCGGGGGTGTCATAGTTGCCCATAAGGCGCTATGGCAGCCGCCCCTAGCCATGGCCTCACTGCTCCGGCATAGACTACCTTGGGACCATTTAGGCGACTACTCCATTATGGATAAGGATAGCGGCTGGTAGGGGGACCCAATAAACAAGAATGCAGAAAAACAAAACTCTGGAGATGGGGGCAGATGGGTTGGAAAACCCATTTGCGCGAGGTGGCATCCAGCGGTCTCCGCCTAGAAAAGTGGAGACGGATGCAGTGAAGGTCGCCTGCGAAGACGGTAAAGGCAGTACGCCTACCGGATCTACGCAAGACATCGCGGTGGCTGGTCCACAGCTATTAAAGGCGGTCGGAAGACAGCGGGACACGCTACCGAGGGTAGTGGCCCTGTCTGAGCAGCTCGATGCTATAATCGAGTTTGCGAAAAGTCGCAGCAATACAACGAAGTACTTGAAGCAGGCCCTCTACATGCTTCGGTCCTCCGTCGATGCTGCGAAAAAGGAGCACGCCGAGCTCGAAATGAAAGCTGCGGCTGCGGAGAAAGAGGAGACGAAGGTGACCGAGCTGGCGACGAAGTCGGTCCAAACGGACGCTAGCACGTTTGCGGCGGTTTGCGCGGCAGGGCCAGCTGCCAAACGAACGCGACAGTCCCCGGGAGAGACGGCCCCCGGGGGCACCAAGAAGCGTTTAATCGCAAACAGCCCTCAGACCGGTGTAGGAGTGGCGCAAGCAACGCCCACGGTGGCAGCCAAGGAGCAGAAGGCTCCCGGTAACCCGTGGGTAACGGTTCCGGGAAGGAGTAGGAACCAAAAAGTGGTGGCCAAAAAACCGCATCCGGTTACAAATCCTGCGACGAAGAAAGTTAAAAATAAGGGCGACGCACTCATCCTTAAGACAGAAGAGTCAAAGTACTCGGAAGTCCTTAAGGCAATGAGAGGCGATGCGAAGCTCAAAGATCTGGGGGCAGATGTGCGTAGCATCCGCCGATCCCGCAAGGGAGAAATGATCGTTGAGCTCCGCAAAGAAGCCAGAAACAAGGGCCCAGCCTATCGGGCATTGGCCCAAGAGGCGCTTGGAGATAGAGTGCAGGTTCGGGCACTCACGTCGCAGGTAACCCTACAACTTAAATACCTGGACGAAGTCACCGAGGCATGCGAAGTCGTGGATGCCCTCAAGGAGCAGTGCGAAGTGGTTGTGGCACCAGAGGCAGTTCGACTGCGCAAAGGCCCAGTAGGAACCCAGACCGCCACTGTCAGGCTTTCGTCAGTAGACGCAAACCAGGCGCTAAAGGTAGCGAGGCTCAAAGTGGGCTGGTCAATGTGCCCACTCAGCATCTACCAGCCGCCGGAGGTCTGCTTTCGATGCTTCGAGCAAGGACACAAGTCCTTTAGCTGCAAGGGGCCTGACAGGAGCTCACTATGCAGGCGGTGTGGTGCTGCAGGCCACAAAAACAAAAGCAAAGACTGCGGAGAGCCCCCGAAGTGCTTGGCGTGCGCCGGGAAGCGTGACGCAAAGCACATAATGGGAGGCCCGAGGTGCACGGCCGGTAAGCCGACTAGCAAGCCACGGGCGTGAGAGTGACACAGCTAAATTTGAACCACTGCTTCGCGGCTCAGCAACTGCTATACCAAGCAGTCACTGAGTCGTTGTCGGACATCGCCATAATCTCGGACCCCTACCGAATTCCTTCCGGAAACGGTAACTGGATTTCGGACGGGTCCGGTATGGCGGCAATATGGACGACGAGCAGGTTCCCGGTTCAAGAGATAGTGTCAACTTCAAACGAAGGATACGCGGTTGCCAAGGTGAACGGAGTGTACTACTGCAGCTGCTATGCTCCGCCTCGTTGGTCTACCGAGCAGTTCGCAAGGATGATCGACCGAGCCACCGGGGAGCTGATCGGTCTATCACCGTTGGTAGTGGCGGGCGACTTCAACGCATGGGCAACTGAGTGGGGAAGTCGACGCACAAACCAGAGAGGCCGGATCTTGTTGGAGGCTTTGGCGAAGCTCAACATAGATCTGGCCAACGTCGGCTTGAAGAGCACCTTCAGTAGAAACGGCGCGGAGTCGATCATCGATGTGACATTCTGTAGTCCAGGATTGATCACGAACTGGAGGGTAGACGATGGCTACACTCATAGCGACCATCTGGCGGTCTGTTATAGCGTAGACTGTAAAACGAGACCGCATGTGGCGAGTAGAATTAACACTCCAGCTCCTCGCGGGTGGAGGATATCACACTTCAACGAAGAGGTATTTGCGGAAGCAATTAGACTAGAACACGAGGCAAGCAGAATTCGTAACCCGAGCGCTGATCAGCTTGTTGCCATACTTTCGCGGGCGTGCGACGCCACTATGCCTAGGAACCGCCAGCCTAGGCATGGAAGGCCACCAGTCTACTGGTGGACCGACGCGATAGCGGACCTCCGCAGAGCGTGTCTTCAAGCGAGAAGAAGGATTCAACGTGCGCGAACCGACGAAGAAAGGGAAGATCGTCGAGGGGAATTCAGTTCCGCAAGAGCGGCGCTTAAGAGAGCAATAAAAGCTAGTAAACGTGCGTGCTTCGAAAGACTGTGCGCTAGTGCCAACACTAACCCGTGGGGTAACGCCTATAGGATGGTGATGGCCAAGACTAAGGGTGCGATGGCGCCCGCAGAAAAATCACCAGCGATGCTTGAGCGGATCATAGAGGGACTCTTTCCACGCCACGAGCCAAATCCTTGGCCTCCGGCTGGCGAGTCACTTCACCGACGTTCCAGTATCTCAAACTCAGACCAGAGGTGGTCGGCCAACCTGCCGAACACCCAATATATGAGTGACGGCGTTAGCCGTGCCGAGGCAGAGGAGGCGGAAACGGTTACGAATGAGGAACTCATCGCGATCGCCAACTCCCTGAAGGTGAGCAAGGCACCGGGATTGGATGGGATTCCGAATCTGGCTGTGAAGAAGGCCATCAAAGAGGCCCCCAGACTATTTCGGGAAGTCATGCAGAAGTGCCTGGATGACTGTACATTCCCAGACAGATGGAAGCGACAGAAGCTGGTCTTATTGCCGAAGACAGGGAAACCACCTGGTGACCCGTCGGCATACAGACCGATATGTCTGCTCGATACGGCGGGTAAGGTGCTCGAGAAGGTTATTCTCAATAGACTGGTTAGGTACACCGAATGTGCAAACGGTCTGTCGAGTAACCAGTTCGGCTTCCGAAAAGGCAAGTCTACGGTGGATGCTATTCTGTCCGTCACCAAAACAGCAGAGGTAGCACTCCAGCGTAAAAGATGGGGCATTCGCTATTGCGCAATCGTCACGTTGGACGTGAAAAATGCGTTCAATAGTGTTAGCTGGGATTCCATAGCCCACTCGCTTCGGAAACTAGACATTCCGGTGTCTTTGTACAGGATTCTGGAAAATTATTTCCAGAATCGTGTGCTAGTTTACAGCACAGACGAGGGTCAAAAATGTGTCCCAATTACCGCAGGGGTTCCACAAGGTTCCATCCTGGGCCCGGTACTGTGGAATATCATGTACGATGAAGTGCTGAAACTAAAGCTCCCCCAAGGGGTTGTGATCGTTGGATTTGCGGACGACATCACACTTGAGGTCTACGGCGAGTCGATCGAGGAGGTTGAGTTGACGGCTTCGCACTCTATAAGCGTCGTCGAGGACTGGATGCGCTCCAAAAAACTGGAGCTGGCGCATCATAAGACGGAGATTTCAGTTGTCAATAACCGCAAGTCGAAGCAACAGGCGTTGATCAGTGTCGGGAATTGCACCATCGCCTCTAAGCGCTCCCTGAAGCTGCTGGGGGTGATGATCGATGACAAGCTCGCCTTCGGGAGCCATGTCGAATATGCCTGCAAGAAGGCTTCAATGGCTATTGCAGCATTATCTCGCATGATGTCCAATAGCTCAGCAGTGTACGGCAGCAAGCGGAAACTTCTAGCTAGCGTGACTTCGTCCATACTGAGATATGGCGGGCCAGTGTGGTCCAAAGCACTAGGTACTAGTAAACATCGGAGTAAGTTGGAAAGTACCTACAGGCTCATGTGCCTGAGGGTTGCGAGCGCGTATCGAACTGTGTCATACGACGCAATCTGCGTCCTGTCCGGCATGTTGCCTATCAGCATAGCCATTAAGGAGGACGTAGAATGCTTCGATCAACGTGACACAAGGGGCATACGAGGTACCAGAAGATCATTCTCGATGATCAGATGGCAGCAGGAGTGGTCCAATTCCGCGAAGGGTAGATGGACGCATCGACTTATTCCGGATGTATCCGGATGGGTCGGGAGGCGCCATGGAGAAGTGAACTTCCATCTGACACAGATTCTGTCAGGCCATGGTTGCTTTAGGCAGTATCTACACAGATTCGGGCATGCGGGGTCCCCCATGTGTCCCGAGTGCGCGGATGCGGAAGAGACTGCTGAGCATGTCTTCTTCGTGTGCCCTCGTTTTGTGCATGCGCGGAGCGACATGATGGTAGTGAGCGGGCCAGACACCACTCCGGACAACCTAGTTCGGAGGATGTGTAAAGACCCAAACATTTGGAGGGCGGTTTGTACAGCCGCCTCTCAAATAGTTTTAGAATTGCAAAACAGGCGACAGGTTGACCACCGACACGCCAGTGTTAGCTAACGGCCAGTCTCCAGGTTAGTTAGCTAAGTTAGCAAAAAGACCTAAAGAACCAAGAGGGTGCACAGAGCACAAAAGCCGCTCCCCGAAGCAATACCTAGCGGTGGTCCCGGGGAGTATTATGGGCTGGAGACTGAAGGGGTTTTAGTGGGTCCGGTCACTGATTCAAACCAACCCCACACTCCCTGAGGTTGGTCACCTCAGGGGTTTGGATGCAAATTTCCCCTTCACCTGAAAAAAAAAAAAAAAAAAAAAAAAAAAAAAAAAAAAAAAAAAAAAAAAAATATATATATATATATATATATATATATATATATATATATATATATATATATATATATATATATATATATATATATATATATATATATATGTATATATATATATATATATATATATATATATATATATATATATATATATATATATATATATATATATATATATATATATATATATATATATATATATATATATATATATATATATATATATATATATATATATCCTAGACTACCTAGAACACTCAGCACAGCTCAAGAATATATTTTTTTTCGGACTGCTTAAACACATCCATGGTAGACATCGAGGAACACGAGTGCAGTATGATTTTGTGTCAGGCGTCTACTATTGCAATGTTAGCAAATTACATCAGCAGATAGCATTTAGTGGATCGTTTAAGTTTTGTTAGAGACTCTGTGATGAACGAAACATCATTACAAAAATTTCATTTCCACACAAAATTTCATTTGCACACTTTTTGCGAAACGAGAGAGATTAACAGCTACTGAAACAGTTTAGTTGTTGATTATTCGAAGATAAACCTGTTTCTATCACGACTAAAATTTAGTAAAAATGCCAAGGGCAACGGGTTTGATGAACTTTGTCAATCTTTTGATGTATTTGAAATTGTAATACGAGCATACCAATGAATGAGAATAAAATTTCAAACTTAATTTTTGAAGTACCTATTTTACAATTCATGGAATACATAAAAATACGCTTCCAATACTTTGGTGATATTGACTCCACTTATTTAGTAACGGTAGTAGAAAATCTTACATTTCATAGTTAGAATTGAAGACTATAGATAACTATACGCTTCGTGAATGTTAGACCTTGACCTTGCAAAGTTGGTATTTGTAGTTTCAATCATCTAGCAAAATATTTTTGTTCAAGCAAGCCAATTTCAGGAAGTGGAACTTCACGATGAAAATTTCTAAACAATACTGTACAAAATGTTTTAATGTTTTCATAATAAGGCTACAACAAATTTCCGATGGCTATTTGGAGCTACTTTCGCGCAACATCATTTTGAAATCTTTATAAGATTTGCCAATATGAAACATTAGAGCATATCATAACGACTGTATCTAGTATCCATGCAAAGCATCGTGGTAGCATACCGAATCGAAAAGAGTGTGTTCAATTACGGTGCATTTTATTTTCTAGTAATTAAATCTGGGTTAGCAGAGCATATCAGCGCTAGTTTTCATACAGAAACCGCATAAAAGGCAGTTGCCTTTAGTACAGGCGCATTGCTTTATAAACTTCATTATCAGCTTTCGAAAAGATGAGTTGGAACGTTTATGCTTGTTGTAAGTCTAACAGTTACATTTACTAATAATAATAATAGCAATAATGATAATAATAATTAATAACAATATGGAGGTATTGTAGTAGTTCTACATTATGAAGGGTGAGTTAGCATAATGGGTAAATAAATAATTTGTCATTATGTATTTTGTAGTATGTAGAGATGTGTTTGTATACCACAAATTTATAGTTCCGCATGAAAATAAATTATTCATGAATTAAATAGTAATACTGACTTTATAATTGTTTTAACAATAGCCGAATGAAAAGCGCTGTCGTGTGATTTGTATAGGTATGTTCAACTTACATTTCGCCTGATATAATTTGATTCTATAAATTAAATCACATTAACAAAGCAAATCAACTTTTATCACTTCGTGTAAGATTTTACCAACCTAGAAAATTTGTATGTAAAAGATGTTCATATAACAAATTTCTTTGATTCATCAAGTTGAAAGATCGGAGTAAAAACTCTGGATTAAAAAATCAATCAGAGAAAGGAATAGTAGTTTATAAGTAATGACATAATAAATTGATATCAAAGGTAACCTGCGACCAAAACCTATCACGGTCGTTTTGATAGCTACTTAGTAGATAAGTCTGTACCTATAACAATAATCTCAGCAAGCGTAGAATGTACAGTTAAAAACGTCAAGGTAGTACAAAGAACTTTGCATTGCAAGCCACGAACAAGTGTTTCGCTTGATTCTTGTTATGTGCAAGCACGCTGTCTGTACAGTTCTGTTTGCGGAAGCCCTTTCACGGACGCAAAATAATTCGTGCTCGGTTTACAAGGTTTCGCGAAATATTTTGGTTTTCTTGTTTTCATAGTTATTTCAAGCAAAACTGGAATGGATAAGATGTTATAACGAAAGTCAACGTTCGCAAATTTTGACTACAATTACTTCTAAATGGTTGCAAATAAATACAGTAACACTTGCATCGATATTCCACCAGCTAATTTTCCTAAATAAATAACATTGTGTGTACATATCAGAGATTACAGTGCTTAATACCGGACAACCAATTAGCATACGTCAAGGAAATATCAAGCCAACTCAAGTTCGTTGCTTACATTCGCATTGAAGTTATTTCAATCCCCTCCCGTGTGCTGTCGACATTCGTTTATAGTCACTGGCTAGTGTTGAACGGACTTTGCACCCCGGTCTGAAAAATACATCTAGCATTACCTCAAGATACAGTGAACTTTTTCATATTATAGTTTAACGAGTTGAACTTAGTACATTGAGAAGGTCGACAGCAAGGATGAAAGATACAATTTAACTTGTTGTATATGTGATATCCTAACTTGTTTTAGTTTCACCAATGTTTCCGAGCTGAACATATGAGTGAAACTTTAGTTTGTACCTACTTTATTATATGAAATGAGCAATGGGAACTGAAACGTACAATCTGAGTATCAAATTGGATTGGAAACAAAAAAAGAATCTTTTTGATCACATAACTGGGGACAGAATTTTATCACAGAAAAAACAAACTTAATATCATTTAAATAGTGCCTAACTCTTCAATGTTTAAGAAAAGGTTTCTTTTGCGTTATTACGGTTTTACGTTATTTGTCTGTTGAATGTTGGAAGCTGCAGTATAATATGCGAATATTATGTGCATGAAAAATCTAAATTAACGTGAAATTCGAAATTAAATATTATGTGAGCATTTGAATTGGTTCATATCCTTGCATAGACGAAATAAATTAATTTTTCTACGGCGTTTAGGCGTACTATGTACTAAAATTTAACAGTATATCTCCATGTTTCCACGGTTGCACAATGAATTACACAATTTGTGATTTATCTCTTATGTCCTCACAAAACGGTACACAATGACTAATGTAGACTGAATTTTCTGACACCCCATTTCTTTTTCACTTTCTTGCGTTATGTGATGTGTTTGAAATTCAGCAAATATTACAAAAGAAATTTATATGTTTAACAATCGTAATTATTCGCGTTTGATGAGCTTTATGTTTAATGACAGTTTTTAGTTTCAATCGTCATACGAATAATCCTCAATTATTATTTCTTCTCAACTTTGCAATTGTTTCACTTGTCTCCGAATCACTTCATGCCATGACATTTTAGCATATTTTCATCACAGAGAAAAAAATAAAATCACCATACTCAACACGCCGAGGTTGGATTTC
>NW_026598985.1:0-11637 GCF_029784165.1 Wyeomyia smithii | reverse complement strand
TGGTCGACTTCGAGTCACCACTTTGAATTTTCAAAGACACAAGACTCGGTAACAGGTAATGCGTCATCTGTGAAAACGCTGTTTTATGTTTGCTGCTGTGAAGCAAACATAAAGTAGCGTTTTCACAGGGAATGCATTATCTATTTCCAAGTCTTGTTCTTCTGAAAATTCGAAGTGGTGGCTCTAAATTGGCTGTTTGTGGCTTCAATATCGTTTCACCTTAGGGACCATTCGCTTTCAACCGCCTGATCATTTTTTGTTTAATTTCAAGCGGGATATCAAGCCAATCCAACCTATTCTGCGCTTAAATGCCATAAGCGATCCTTCATCTTTTCAGTTGCAACGTCTGAAACGACTATCAATTTCAAAATATGCGAAAGAATCACTTAGAAAATTCATAACTTAAAAATTTATAAATTGAATAATTCGTACATTTGAAAAACACCTGAATGTAAAGTTTGACTATAAAAAGGGACATGTCTCGAATGCAATTTATGGTCAATGGTCAGAGCAAATATTTCCTCAGGCAATACATTTTTTTTACCATTAATCTTGCGTGTGGTAAGTGGAAAAGGGTCGG
The DNA here is from genome assembly GCF_029784165.1 of Wyeomyia smithii. NCBI lineage: Eukaryota > Metazoa > Arthropoda > Insecta > Diptera > Culicidae > Wyeomyia > Wyeomyia smithii. Next base: position 11,057 of record NW_026598985.1, on the reverse strand, counting down.
TTTACAACCAAGAAAATGTAAATGATAACTTCAAGAGCACTTCATAATCGCCGCGAACTTGATTGCATAAAATTGCTTGATTCGATTGCAATCTTCATCGAACCATTTCAAGCGTACTTTTGGATCATTGAAGCTGTGAATAATTTTGTTTGATGCTCTTGTAAAATGGTTGAAGAAAGGTGTTTAAAGTCCGATGCTTTTGTCATGTAATATATTTTGCATAAAAGTTCCTAGACATGATATGAAGGACAAGTAATATTGGTTAGTTTTCGAAACTTTTCCGAAATATTCCACTAGCGTATCATGAACTTCTTTGGCGATATTTTTACCGGAGCTTGAATCAATTTTAAGCGCGCCTAAGAACTTTTCTGTTCCATCGTAACTCATAAGAATTCCAATTCGATCAACATGAGATCTAATTTATATAACTAGTGCTGAACTGTTTCATAGAAAAAAAAAATAATACTACTACAACTAATATTAAATCCATACAAAGAGCTCTTAATAACTTTAATAATTTTGCTTCACCAATCCGATATTGACCGTTCACTAGGGATATGATCACTGAATGGTAGCTTCAAATCCACTAACGAATACAAGAAATCATTCATTTATTACGTAACGTACTCAGAAGAAGGGGATATTCAATGAAGAGTTCCATTGTGCGAGGCCCCCATGCAAAATTGTGTTATTCAGGGATGAAAGGTATTGCAAAGGTAAAATTGAGCGTTACGTAACATGTGAATGTCCCTAATGATATGGTTTTATGGTTAAAGAATATTTCTACCAATATATACAACTACTTTATGAAACTAAGACAAAAAACTTCTCAAAGGGATAAAAAACAGCAATTCTTAAATATAGGTAAGCGTTTTGTGGGTCCATTGAATGAACTCGGATCAACTTCAAATTTTCATGGCTTATTTTTGGAGTAAAAAGGAAACTTTTTCCGCCCGGCGCTCATCGAAATCGCATGATGTTCCAAAAATGGCCACTCTAGTGTAGGGCCAGAAAAATAAAATTATTCACAATAAACTCAGTCTAGTTTTAGCAGTGAAGTCGTGTAGTAATTTTTTAAAAACCGAATAAATTAAGTTCCGAAAACACAGTGGAGCAGAAAATTGTGAATCTTATATCACTGAATGAAGGCGCAGCTTATTGATTTTAAAGTGAAATAGCAGCTAAACTAAAAGAGTTAGATGCTTGGTGTCAAAGAACAACTTGTAGGGTAGACTTGTTACAGTTAGAATAAATATGTTGGTTTCATGACAAACCATAATAGTCGGTGTAAGATGATTTTCTGAAACCGGATGTCGCCATCTTGGATTTTAAAATGGCGTCTAGATTTGATTTCAAGTTTCGGCACTGTTTTGGTTCAAGAAATATTAATATTGGGTGGTATTGGACCATTATGGAACGTTTTCCAGAAACCGGAGAATGTCATCTTGACATTTTGAGTAAATTTCCGGCCTCTAGATATTACCTTCTTTCAGTTCTAGTTGGTCAAAATCTGAGTTCGAAACATGTCTCGACATTTTTGATAGTTCAATAGTTCCCGTCATAACATTACAATTTTGCCGCATATTGAAGGAGGCGTAAGTAATTTCCCAATCTACTGTTGCGAAAACGAAGATTATCTGTTGTTGCGAAACGAAGATTATCTCATGAAAACACCCTTGAGACTTACAAGACCTTGCAAATTGAATGAAGATAAAAATTAACGATCTCTACTTTGCCATACAAAAAAAAAAAACAAACTGACGAAGTATTAGACGATTCAAAAATAATGAAGGTTGTTGCATTCCCCCCACCCTTTTTTTTAACTACGCCACCGGTTACAAAAAATTTAATATCACCGGATTCGTATTTGTACAGAATAACACAATGATCATCTTTGGTGTTTCGAAATGTTCATGTTTGGCGTTTAGGAGTTTTCAATGAACAAATTTGTAGTTGCTACCCCCTCATATCCCTGTATATGTTGGACATAATTTAAAGTTTTTGAAACATATACGCTACTTTACGACCTGTATTTACCGAATTAAATAACAATCGGTTAGGCGGTTTAAAAATTAATAAAGATTGATCATATTCATCTACCCCCGCTTTCCCTTAACTATGCCACTGGGATATAACAAAGTCTCAGATGACAGAGTTGTCACAAAACCACGTCTCATATTCGAAACCACGTGCATATAAACTTTCACGATGTGCATATTTTATTAATTTAAAATTAGTACACTCCTCCCCCCCTCACTACGCCACTGAGATACAAAAAAAAAAACAATGTTATAGCAACATACCCACCAATCGAAATTGGCACAGGAAGCAAGTTAGGTGTTCAAGAGCTTACAAATAGTTAATTTATAACCCCCCCCCCTTCTTGCCATGCTAATGGAATATACAAAACCAAAATCGTTGAAATACAACAGCTACCGTAGATGCTACATAACGAATTTATTTCTGATCGATCCAGCAGATTTAAAATCACCAAAGGTTAACATCGTTCACCCCTCTCCCCTCCTTGTCCTTGCGACGCCTCTGACATAAAGGATGTCTAACATCATACAGTAACTTCACAACAATACATTTCACACTAAAAAACATATCTATACCTATAAAAATGCAGTCCGGTCTGTCTGTCTGTCGGTCTGTCTGATCCATATAGGCTCGGAAACTACTAAACCGATCGACGTGAAAATTTGTATGTAGGGGTTTTAGGGGCCGAGAAAGGTTTTCATGATAGTTTGAGCCCCTCCCGCTACTGGAAGGGAGGGCCACCATACAAATGAAACACAAATTTCTGCACATCTCAAAAACTAACCAAGCAAATGAAACCAAATTTGACATGTGGATGTTTTTAGGATTGACAAATATGTCCATATTAGTTCGACACCCCTCCCTCTTCTGGAAGGGAGGGGTTCCATACAAATGAAACTCAAATTTCTGCATATCTAGAGAACTTACTAAGTAAATAGAACCAAATTGGGTAGGTGGATGTTTTTAGGGGTAACAAATATATCGATAATGATTTGACACCCCTCCCTCTTCAACAAGGGAGGGGTCCCATACAAATGAAACACGAATTTTGCACAGCTCGAGAACCAATCAACCAAATACAATCAAATTTGGTATGTGGATGTTTTTAGTAATAACAAATATGTCCATATTGGTTCGAAATCCCTCCCTCTTCTGGAGGGAGGGGTTCCATACAAATGAAACACAAATTTCTGCACATCTAGAGAACTAACCAAGTAAATAGAACCAAATTTGGTAGGTGAATTTTTTAAGGGTAACAAATATATCCATAATGGTTTGACACCCCTCTCTCTTCTATAAGGGAGGGGTCCCATACAAATGATACTCAAAATTCGCACAGCTCGAGAACCAATCAAGCAAATATAACCAAATTTGGCAAGTGAATGTTTGTAGATGTAACCATTCCATAATGTTTCGACACCCTTCCTTCTTCTGGCATGTCTCCAAATGCCATTTTGAAATCCAAGATGGCGACTTCCGGTTTCTGAAAAACAGCGGCAGATGATCAAATACCACCCAATATGGGTATTTCCGGAATTGTTATGACGCACTGAAGCCACAATCGACTTGAATTGTAAGATGGCGACTTCCGGTGTCTAGAAAACAGCCGAAAATGACAAAATACCACCCAATATGAGTGTTTCTACAACCAGATTGACGCTCAGAGGCCATAAATTGTCTCCTAATGCCATTTCGAAATCCAAGATGGCGACTTCCGGTTTCTGAAAACCAGCGGCAAATGACCAAATACCACCCAATATGGGTATTTCCGCGATTTTTATGATGCAATGAAGCCACAAATCGACCTCAGACAACATTTTGAATTATAAGATGGCGACTTCCGGTGTCTGGAAAACAGCCGAAAATGACCAAATTCCACCCAATATGAGTGTTTCTTCAACCAGCATGACGCTCAGAGGACAAAAATTGTCTCCAAATGTCATTTTTAAATCCAAGATGGCGACTTCCGGTTTCTGAAAACCAGCGGCAAATGACCAGATACCACCCAATATGGGTATTTCCGGAATTGTTATGACGCACTGAAGCCTCAAATCGACCTCAGACAACATTTTGAATTGTAAAATGGCGACTTACGGTGTCTAGAAAACAGCCGATAATGACCGAATACCATCCAATATGAGTGTTTCTTTAACCAGAATGACACTCAGAGGCCAAAAACTGTCTCCTAATGCCGTTTTGAAATCCAAGATGGCGACTTCCGGTTTCTGAAAACCAGCGGCAAATGACCAAATACCACCCAATATGGGTATTTCCGGGATTTTTATGATGCACTGAAGCCACAAATCGACCTGACAACATTTTGAATTGTAAGATGGCGACTTCCGGTGTCTAGAAAACAGCCGAAAATGACCATATTTCACCCAATATGAGTGTTTCTTCAACCAGCATGACGCTCAGAGGCCAAAAATTGTCTCCAAATGCCATTTTTAAATCCAAGATGGCGACTTCCGGTTTCTGAAAAACAGCGGCAAATAATGACCAGATACCACCCAATATGGGTATTTCCGGAATTGTTATGACGCACTGAAGCCTCAAATCGACCTCAGACAACATTTTGAATTGTAAGATAGCGACTTCCGGTGTCTGGAAAACAGCCAAAAATGACCAAATATCACCCAATGTGAGTGTTCCTTTAACCAGAAAGACGCTCAGAGACCAAAAACTGTCCCCTAATGCCATTTTGAAATCCAAGATGGCGACTTCCGGTTTCTGGAAACCAGCGGCAAATGACCAAATGCCACCCAATATGGGTATTTCCGGGATTTTTATGATGCACTAAAGCCACAAATCGACCTCAGACAACATTTTGAATTATAAGCTGGCGACTTCCGGTGTCTAGAAAAAAGCCGAAAATGACAAAATACCACCCAATATGAGTGTTTCTTCAACCAGATTGACGCTCAGAGTCCAGAAATTGTCTCCTAATGCCATTTTGAAATCCAAGATGGCGACCTCCGGTTTCTGAGAAACAGCGGCAAATGACCAAAGACCACCCAATATGGGTATTTCCAGGATTATTATGATGGACTGTAGCCACAAATCGACCTCAGACAACATTTTGAATTATAAGATGGCGACTTCCGGTGTCTGGAAAACAACCGAAATCGACCAAATACCACCCAATATGAGTGTTTCTTCAACCAGATTGACGCTCAGAGGCCAGAAATTGTCTCCCAATGCCATTTTAAAATCCAAGATGGCGACTTACGGTTTCTGAAAAATAGCCTGAAGTGACCAAATACCACCCAATATGTGTATCAACGAATCCAGCATGATGCCAGTAGCTAAAAATTGACCTCAGACACCAGTTTGAATTGTTAAATGGCAACTTCTGGGAAACAGCCGAAAATAATCGAATACTACTACATATGGATATTTCCGTAATCGAAATGATGTATAGAAGCCAAGCATTGACCCTGGACACCATTTTGAATTCGAAGATGACCACTTTCAGTTTCTTAAATAAACGAAAATAACTGAAATGCATTCAATATATTTCCGGAATAGAGGTAATGTACAAAAGCCAAAAGTCGAGGATGTTGTCATTCCGATAAAACCAATTATTTCAAATGATATAAACAAATCGCAAGGAATCAGTGAATTTGAAATGTTTAAAATTAATAAATTGAACACTAAAATAGGCGAGACGAAGTTTGCCGGGTCAGCTAGTATAAAATATAAATTCACGGTTATAAACCACTAATCTACCTTCCCCTCCTCGCCTACGTTATGAGATAGAGCAGAACTAATATTTTAGCATTACTTCCCGTACTCGAAAACCCATGTGTACAAATTTTCACGGTAATCGGTTCAGTAGATTTTGAGTCTATAGGGAACAGATAGACAGACATTCGCATTTATAGATATAGATATTTATCAAGTTATTAAAACATATATGTTACTACACGACCTGTATTTATGGAAATAAATGATAATCGGTTGAGCGTCCTTACTACGCCACTGAGATACAGAAAAATTAATGTTATAGAATCATACCCACTTATCGAAATTTGTAATTGAGTTAGGTGTTGTGAAGTTTACAAATAACAAATTTGCTCCCCCCCTTTTGCCACGCTAATGGAATATACAAAATTCAAAGTCGTTGAAATACATCAGCTACTATAGATTCTACATACCGAATTTAATGCTGATCGGTCTAGTAGTTTTAAAATCATCAAAGGTTTACATTGTTCACCCCCCAAGATACACAATGGTCTAACATGACACAGGCAAAACTACATCTCAGACACAAAAACATTCTTGATGTAAATTTGCACGGTTATCGGGGAGGAAGTTTTAAAGTTCATGAACCACAAATTAACCCCCCCCCCCCCTCTTGCCTACGCTTATGGGATAGAGCTAAACTAATACTTCAGGATAACTCTCGTACGAAAACCCCTATGTACAAATTTCCACGGTAATCGGTTCAGTAGTTTTTGAGTCTATAGAGAACAGACAGTCGCATTTATAGATATAGAAGATTAGAATGTAGAAAACCTTCAATATTGGCGCCCAACTGAAAGATCCACATTTGATTTATTTATTTGACTACCGTTAAGTGAATTATTTTTGACATTTTCATTTTGTGATAGTTACGGTTTACTTTTGATTTATTTTTCATAAGATTAATTAACATAGTTCGGTTTTGTAATACCCGGTAAAAACCCACTAAAATGGATTATACTCATCCTACAGATGAGGTCAAAACCTACAAATTGGCGCCACATGGTCCAATTAGGACCAATGACGCACCGACTCAACGTTGAGCGATTGAACAACGCGGTTACGACAATACATAATGATATCCAACATGCTGTCAATAACCATGACATTCATGCACTTACAGTGCTTCTATCGCATCTTTCGCACTATAAAAATCGATTGGCCATTGTAAAGCCACCGGGTTTTCGTTAAGAAGCGATCAAGTCGACTCGGTTGCTCGTGAAGACGCCCTATAGTGAAGTGAACAGATAAAGAGAATAATCACGAATGAGTGAAAAAATGCAGGTGTTCAAGCTATGTCCACAGGCTAGGCCTGTCAACAAAAAAGCAACTTGCTACCAAAATACCGCGTAACTACCGGGAAAACCCGCGAGTGCCAGGTGTGATGAGCAACAACATTTTTAAAACTACCTCTCCACCTGAATAGCGTAAATCGGACCATCCTTTCCAAAGCAGATCCCCAGATCGCGCTGACAATAAGTAACTGACACACCTGGAATAAACAGAGGAAACGAATGTGGTAACGCAATACCGCTTGCCGTACGCGATTCGGGAGAAATCGTACCCTGCCGGACTGGAATCGGTTCGCAACACTACAACAAGGTCCTGTAAAGGAGGAGCAGAAACCTCGAGATCGGCAGTCGAACCGTGGCGACGGAGAGTGGAAGCTCACGGCCACTATCAACAAAACAGGTAACCATAGAAATAAAATCAATCAACAAATTAGAAACCGGCAACATCATAGCACAAGCGATCCGTTATCATAGCGAGAAAAAACGACTTACGAGCTTTGCAGAAGGACGCAGCAGCCCACACAGGCGCACCGTTTGCAGAACTAGAGAAACCGGAAAGTGGAAACAGAGTTAACACGACGGAGCAGAGCAAAACTAGTAAGAGCTAACGAAAAAAAGAGTCTCAATTTTGACAAAGCAAAGCGCCACAATCATCGAACAATCCGTCAACCTCGACCACAAAGCAATGTCACGCTTGCTGTTCACGAAGCAAGAGAAATCGTGTACTGCGAAATCGGACTAGGTCACGTAGGGCAGACCACCAGTTAGGGTCCTTACAGGCCAGCCGTTACAAGATCCAAGCAAAAACACGCAACACAGACAGATTTTACTCCTGGATTGGTGCCATACATTGTGTAAGATCCAGACGGCAAATTTGCAAGACAAGAAATTTCGGGTCAGATACAGTTGTGGTAGGGGTTATCATGCACCTACCGCAGTGCAAATATTGCTTCGGACCATTACCTTGTTGCAGTATGCATGCGCTCAAAATTTTCGACAGTGCGAAACACGCGTCAAAGTCGCCCACCGCGACCAAACATCGGGCAAATACGGGACGCCGAGGTTGCACGGGAGTACGCGTAGCAGTTGGAAGCAGCATTACCAACGGAAGAGCAGCTTGGCGCAGCTACTCTTGAAGATGGCTGGAGGGACATTTGATCAGCCATAGGTAGTACTGCTGTAGCGGCGCTTGGTACTATGGCTCCGAACAGGAGAAACAACTGGTTTGACGACGAGCGCAAACAGTTAGTGGAAGAGAAGAATGCAGCACAAGCGAGAATGCTGCAACACCAAACAAGGACGAACGTGTAGCGCTACCGACGCGCACGAACAGGTAAAACTTGGTCTTACGGAAGGAGAGGCGCCAGGAGGAAGATCGAGATCGCGAGGCGATGGAGGAACTGTACCGTGCGAATGACACACGAAAGTTCTACGAGAAGCTGAACAGTTCCCGCAAAGGCTATGTGCCACAAGCCGACATATGCAGGGACCTAGACGGCAACCTTCTCACAAGTGTGAGGTGATTGTCAGGTGGAAGCAGCACTATAATGAGCACCTTAATGGCGATGTAGCAGAGGACGACGACGGAGTGGTAGTAGATCTCGGTGTACGCGCAGATGACGACAGAATTCTAGCCCCTAACCTCCAGGAAGTTAGAGAGATAGGTCGGCTGAAGAACAATAAAGCCGCTGGAACTGAACAACTCCACAGTGCTGTTAAAACACGGTCGCTAAGGCGCTGCACTGATTTATTACCAAGAACGGAGAAGTGGATGGAGGGTACAGTGTGCTTCATCTACAAAAAAGGCGACAAGTTGGATTGCTGCAACTACCGTGCAATCACGTTGCTGAACGCCGTCTACAAGGTACTCTCTCAAATTCTGTGTACTCGACTATCACCGTTTGCGAGGGAATTCGTGGGGCAATACCAAGCGGGATGCGCCACCACGGACCAAATATTCGCGGTACGGCAGGTCCTACAGATGTGCCGTGAGTATAACGTGCCCACACGTCATTTGTTCATCAATTTTCAATCGGTATACGACACAATCGTTCGTATGCCACGGTTGGTCAAGTCGATGATGGATCGGATGATCTGCGTATTTCGAGTTTTGGGGACACTCTCGAGTCCCTTCGAATCTCGAAAAGGGTTACGGCAAGGTGATGGATTATCGTGCTTGCTATTCAACATCGCTTTGGAAGGTGTGATACGTAGGGCTGGTATCGACACGAGTGGCACGATTTTTAGAAGGTCTGTTCAGCTTTTTCGCTTCGCCGATGACATTGATATTGAAGCACGAACCCTCGAGAAGATGACGGAGACGTACATCAGACTGAGGGCTGAAGCCGGACGAATCGGCCGCATCGAAGACCAAGTACATGAGAGGAAGAGGTTCCAGAGAAGACAGTGTAAATCTCCCGCCACGAATTCATATTAGCGGTGATGAAATCGAGGTGTTAGACGAGTTCGTATATCTGGACTCACTGGTGACTGCTGACAACGACACCAGCAGAGAAATTTGTCGACGCCTTATGGCCGGAAATCGTGCCTACGCTCCGCTCGAATAAAATGCGCGGTAAAACCTTAGTTCTGGGCTTATGGCGATCAAGGGATTAAATACTCCGTTTCCAAGCGCAGCTGTTATCTACATACAAACCTTGAAAACTAACACAATGTTTAAGTCATATTTTGTTTAAGTTTTGTGTTTTGCGTTCAATTCTAGCCTATTTAGCCAAACCAATATGTTCCTTTTCCCCTTTCAAACCAACCACAACCAATCAGCGTCGAGCAGCAGCTATGCAAGCCACCGCAGCTGCTATAAAAGAACTCTCTGAAAAAGAAAGCGTTCATCATTCTCTGCCAGCTTGTTGAGCAGTACAGTAGTTTATTTTCGCTCCGTTCGTTTTGTACGTTCGTTCGTAAGTTTGTGTGTTCGCGTTGGAAACCGACGCTACGGTGAACCCTAATATGGGTAAATCAAAAACCAGCTCCAGTGCAGGGAAACGGCCTCGGCCTGACAATACGCCTGATGCCGCGGCTAAAAAGCTTTTGGCCAACATCAGATTCGCTGTCCTGAAAAACGCCACGGATCCCGAAGTAGTGAAGGAGAAAATCTATGTGAAAGGCTTCCCGGAAGGACTATGTGAAGCAATTGTGTTTTATATCGACAAAGGACTGAAATGCACCATCCTGAGGGATACAAACTGATGGTTCCGTCGTTGAATCCCCTTAAGGTTGTACTCCGCGGTCTTCCTAACATGGAAGTTCACACCCCGTTGGAGGAACTGAAAGCAAATGGACTCAAACCAATCCAGATCCACAAGATGACGCGGCACAACAAAACTCGGAAGAACATCGATCAATTATATCTCGTAAACCTGGAGAAAAATTCAATGTGCTTGGCGAACCTGCAGTCCATTCGAGCACTTTTTTACATCATCGTAGCCTGGGAGCGCTACAAACCAGTGCATCGTGACGTCACCCAATGCGCTAACTGCCTGCTGTTTGGACACGGGACTAAAAATTGCCATATGGCGTACCGTTGCATCAAGTGTGGCCAAACGCACGCCCCCGATGCCTGCCAGCTGATTGAGACCGCCGATCCGGTGTGCGCCAACTGTGGGGCTACCCACAAAGCAACCAGTAGAACGTGCCCGAAACGCGCAGAGTTCATCGAGATTCGTAAGCGAGCCTCCACCAACAATCAACCAGGTCGCCGAAAGGTGCCCCCAAACAACACAAAGGAGTTCTCTGCCATTGGCTCCTGGCACCCCATACCTTTGCTCGCCCCGCTACCGCTGGATCCAACCACCAAACCAGTCACAGCTGCCTCTACGTATGCTGAAGTAACGAGAACCGGTAGCCGTTCACCCCCACCAGGTCTCCAATGGAACTCGTCAACAATGTCTTTCTCCCAAGCTGCAACTGGCACAACTAAAAACGAACCCATGATCACCATGGAGCAATACGTTTCACTGGTCG
>NW_026598984.1:0-11702 GCF_029784165.1 Wyeomyia smithii | reverse complement strand
GGGTGCGACTATCACTGATACCCATAGTGATGGAACGAACTGACAGTGCATAAAAATTAACGCGGAGTATACCACAATATATCTAACTAATGGTAGCAGTGGTCATAGGCTCCTACAGGAAAAAAAAAAAAACTACGGGGGACGGTGGTACTGTCCCACAATAAAATATGAAATTTGACGTAATGTTAGTGCTTAAGAAATAGCGAAATAAAAGAAATGACTCTTAATTTCGAACAACTCAATCACGAGCGATACCGGGAACGTTCAAATAGTACGATATCACATTTAAATCATGTTGAGGCCATATATATTGATCAAAGCAGGTATAGATTTGAATAGTCTTTGAATTTCTTTTCGTTCCAAAACTTTTGAACCACATATCAAATTGTTATGAAGTTTGTTATTTGTAAGTTTGAGAGATGACTCGTTTGTATGACACTAGTTATGTTCAAATAAGTTGTGTAATCTTTGAGTAAATAGACTTTCGTTGTTTTAACAATTTAATACATAACGGTTGCTTAAGTTCAATTATAATCAAATGAAAAGGGAACGTATAGGGCAGCCAACATTTGAAACCACGTGTTCAATCATAATTCATCAGTTAACCCTTAACTAGCCCGTTCATCTAATAATAATAATAATATTTATATATATATATATATATATATATATATATATATATATATATATATATATATATATATATATATATATATATATATATATATATATATATATATATATATATATATATATATATATTTTTTTTTTTTTTTCTTCACATAACATTTATTTGACACGGCACAAATACAATTTAATGTTTAACGGCGCCAATTATATCTGATGACTTAAAAACTAAAGCAAATTTTTTATCCTCGCTGCCGACTACGAGCTGAAATTAAGTCTAACTTAAAACTAGCATGGGATTTCCAATCAGTGTTTTGTTGTTCAATGGTCGTCTGATAATCGTCGAATGGCATGTATGGATTCGTTCTGCTGAGCCACGATGTCGTGAGTTGGGACAGAGGCTCGTAGTCCTTGGGTCCTGGTTCTATTGTGCGGGGTCTGGTTGCTGGTTTTGTGCTTAAGGTTCAAACGTGTTCTTGTCGTTTTGTTGGGTGTAGACGGAGGGGAACGGGACTAGACTGGGGCGTGGATGGATTTCAGGAAAACGTATATAAGGGACATGTAGGATAGGTCACGGCTCGCCAAGACATCACGAACAGGAACAGCCGGCTGTCTACCCTCGGCCTGCAGGGAAGCTATTAATTTAGACCTGGCGTCACGGTGTACAGGGCATGACCAAACCACATGCTCTATGTCGTGATAACCTTCACCACAGGCACAGATACCACTTTCCCCGAGCCCAACACGACGGAGGAGCGCGTCAAATCTATAGTGATTGGACATAAGCCGGGACATCACGCAAATGAAATCCCGACCTACATCCAACCCCTTGAACCACGGGTTCGTCGATACTTTGGGGATTATGGAATGTAACCACCTTCCCAATTCCCCTCTGGTCCAAGCATTTTGCCAACTGATGATCGTATTCTGACGTACAAGTGCGAAAAATTCATTAAAGGCAATTGGTCTTTCATAAATATCACCGTTTGTTGCGCCCACCTTAGCCAAAGAGTCCGCTTTCTCATTACCCGGTATCGAGCAGTGAGAAGGGACCCACGCTAAGGTAATCTGAGTAGATTTTTCGGATAAAGCACTCAGATGTTCCCGTATTTTCCCCAGGAAATACGGAGAGTGCTTAACATCTTTCATCGATCGGAGAGCCTCAATGGAACTGAGACTGTCCGTAAAGATGAAATAATGGTCCGTGGGCATTTTTTCGATAATCCCTAGGGTGTACTGAATTGCAGCTAATTCTGCGACGTAAACAGAAGCAGGATTATCGAGCTTATGGGAGACGGTTAAATTGTTATTGAAGATACCGAAGCCAGTGGACCCATCAAGAAGTGATCCGTCAGTGTAGTACATATTGTCGCAGTTGATGTTTCGATATTTATTGGAAAAAATTTTAGGGATCTGCTGCACGCGTAAATGATCCGGGATTCCACGAGTTTCTTCTATCATGGATGTATCGAAAAACACAGTAGAATCAGAAGTATTTGATAAGTCGACACGATTTGGAATATTCGAAGAAGGGTTAATATTTTGGGACATGTGATTGAAATACAATGTCATAAAACGGGTTTGAGAATGAAGTTCGATTAACCTTTCAAAATTTTCAATCACGGGACGGTTCAAGACCTCACATTTGATTAGAATACGAGAAGACAGGCTCCAGAAGCGGTTTTTCAATGGTAGTACTCCAGCTAAAACCTCCAAACTCATCGTATGGGTCGACTGCATGCAACCTAAGGCGATACGCAAACAACGATATTGTATTCGCTCCAGTTTGATCAAATGTGTGTTTGCTGCGGAGCGGAAGCAGAAACACCCGTATTCAATAACAGACAATATCGTTGTTTGGTAAAGCCTTATAAGGTCTCCTGGATGGGCTCCCCACCATTGTCCGGTTATTGTACGAAGAAAATTCACTCTTTGTTGACATTTTTTCATCAGATACCTCACGTGACAACCCCAGGTGCCTTTAGAGTCGAACCAGACACCAAGATATTTGTGTACCAAAACCTGAGAAATCGTTTTACCCATTAATTGTGTTTGAAGCTGAGCAGGTTCATGCTTCCTAGAAAAAACTACTATCTCAGTCTTCTCCGGAGAGAATTCGATACCTAGCTGTAAAGCCCAAGCAGACAAATTGTCCAAGGTATCTTGCAATGGTCCTTGCAAATCGGCAGCTTTGGCTCCTGTTACAGAGATTACACTGTCGTCTGCAAGTTGTCTTATCGTGCATGAATTTGCCAGACATTCGTCGATGTCATTTACATAAAAGTTGTAAAGAAGGGGGCTTAAACATGAGCCCTGGGGAAGACCCATGTAGCTAATGCGAAAAGTTGCCAAATCGCCATGCGTAAAATGCATGTGCTTTTCGGACAACAAATTGTGCAAAAAATTGTTCAAAATTGGAGAAAATCCTTGTCGGTGAAGTTTACCCGAAAGAATGTCAATAGAAACGGAATCAAAAGCCCCCTTAATGTCCAAGAACGCAGACGCCATTTGTTCTTTACGAGCATACGCCAGCTGAATATCTGTTGAAAGCAACGCAAGACAATCATTCGTCCCTTTGGCACGGCGGAAGCCAAATTGAGTTTCTGATAGTAGACCATTTGATTCGACCCAGTGGTCTAAACGACGGAGTATCATTTTTTCCATCAATTTCCGGATACAGGATAGCATTGCAATCGGCCTATAAGAGTTGTGATTAGAAGCTGGTTTCCCTGGTTTTTGGATGGCGATCACCTTCACTTGCCTCCAATCCTGCGGTACAACGTTTTGCTCCAGGAACTTATTGAACAAGTTCAACAAGCGCCTCTTGGCATTGCCGGGTAGATTCTTCAACAAGTTGAATTTGATTCTATCTAATCCAGGCGCGTTATTGTTACAGGACAGGAGGGCAACTGAAAATTCTGCCATCGTAAAAGGTGATTCTATCGCGTCGTGGCCCGGAGACGCATCGCGAACAATATTTTGCTCAGGAACAGAGTCCGGACATACTTTCCTGGCAAAATCAAATATCCACCTACTTGAAGACTCCTCGCTTTCGTTGACCGTTACGCGATTCCGCATTCTTCGGGCTGTGTTCCAAAGAGTGCTCATCGATGTCTCCCTCGACGTCTCGTTCACGAACCGACGCCAATATCCACGTTTCTTTGCTTTAGCCAAGCTTTTAAGCTTGGTATCAAGCTCCGAATACCGTAAATAGTCGCCAGGTATACCTCCCGTCTGGTAGGCCTTAAACGCGTCGGATCTTTGCGTGTAGACATCGGAGCACTCTTGGTCCCACCACGTAGTGGGAGGCCGTTCTTTGATCGTTACGCCGGGATATTTCTTCGTTTGGGCTTGCAACGCGGCGTCGAGAATCAAGCCCGCGAGGAGGTTGTATTCTTCAAGTGGTGAATGATGTTGAATCGACTCGACCGCTTTTGAAATCATTTCCTCGTATAACTTCCAATCGACATTTCGTGTGAGGTCATACGGAATGTCAATTGGTCGCATGCGAGTTGACCCGTTAGTAATTGAAATAAGAATAGGCAGATGGTCGCTACCGTGAGGATCGAGGATTACCTTCCATGTGCAATCCAACCGTAGCGACGTCGAACATAAGGATAGATCCAAAGCGCTTGGGCGCGCTGGAGGTTTCGGGATACGTGTCATTTCACCGTTGTTTAAAATAGTCATGTCGAAGTCATCGCAAAGGTTATAGATTAAAGAGGAGCGGTTATCATTGTATGGGGAACCCCAAGCCACGCCATGAGAGTTGAAGTCTCCCAAAATCAAACGTGGCGAGGGAAGAAGTTCTATTAAATCAAAGAGCAGCCGTTGCCCAACCTGTGCTCTGGGGGGAATATATATTGAGGCAATACAAAGCTCTTTACCTTGTATTGTCATTTGACATGCGACAACTTCGATGCCTGGAATCGAGGGGAGGTTAATACGATAGAAAGAATAGCACTTTTTAATCCATAAAAGTACTCCTCCATATGGGGTGTCTCGATCAAGGCGAATAATATTAAAATCATGGAAGTTGAGATCAATATTTGAAGTAAGCCAAGTTTCACAAAGGGAAAATGCATCGCATTTGTTTTTATTTATCAAAACTTTAAACGAATCAATTTTTGGTAAAATACTTCTACAATTCCACTGTAAGACAGAGATAGAATCCTTCATATACGCAGTTGAATTAGGCATCGAAGGATACAATCGCTGCAAGGAGAGGCCATTGGGCAGTCAACTGCTTCAAAAATGATCTAACTGTTGGGAGGAATGCTGTAAGAAAAATTTTAATTGGATCGGGTACATTGAAAGTTTCAAAAATCCAGTCCACAATGTCAGAAAATTTCACTAATCCAGAGTTTGTTTCATCAACTGGGAGTGTAAAAGGAGCAACTGGGGTTTTAGATGTTCCTGGCAGTGCTGGGAACTCCTTCTGGGACTTTAAATTTGCCAGCCCAGGAGGAGTTTGCTTCGGTTTTTCCGCAGCACTGTTTGGTTTGTTTGTAACTTTCATTTCACTTTGAGAAATCTTAGGACCTTTTCTGGGAAGTTTAGGAGAGGAAATATTTTTCTTCTTTCTAGACTCCCCAGGATTGGCGTAAGATGCTCCCGCTGGTGAATCGTCAGAATCGGTTTCATCAGAGGACAACAGATCGAAGGGGTTCGAAGTAACGGGAGAAGTGGTAACGGTCTTCTTCAGCATGTCAGCGTAGGAACGCTTTGAACGCTCTTTGAGAGACCGTTTTATTTTATCCCTGCGCTGCATGTACACCGCACATGTCGAGAGCTCATGCAGATTTTCTCCGCAGTGAATACACTTTTCAGCGTTAACACTGCAAGAATCTTCCGCATGAGACTCCCCACACTTGCCACAACGTGCCTTATTGCAGCAGTAGGCGGCTGTATGGCCTAACTGCTTGCAATTCAGGCAGTTCATGACGCGGGGCACGTAGAGCCTCACAGGGAGACGAACCCGGTGGATCGAGACGTGGCTTGGTAGTGCAGACCCGGCGAACGTAACTCGAAACGAGTCTGACGGAGTGTATACTGTTTTGCCACCGATGATCGATGCTGACCGCAATTGCTTGCAGTCGAGCACCTTTACTTCGGGACACGTTTTGTTCTTAAAGCACCCTTTGGCACTTTGCAGTATACACTCGACGGACAGACTCGAATCGGTTATGACACCGTCGATCTCCACGTCTCGTGCGGGTATGTAAACGCGATACTCGCGTGTGAAGAGCTCAGAGCAAGCTATATCGTTGGCCTCTTTCAGGTTACCGACCACGACACGGAGCTTGTTAGGCCGGACCTTGGAAATTTCGGTCACGCCCTTGTACTCCTTCGTCAGGTCTTTAGAAATCTGCAAGAGGTTCAACTTTTTCGATTTCGGTCCTGCCTTTGGCCGAAAATAAACAGTATAGCTGCCCTGGGCTCCGTCTGGGTAAAGCCTGGGGCGAGGGGGGACTGAAGAATGAACAGGGGAGGGGGTAACAGAAGGGTCAGGGTCAGAGGGGTTCGGGGATGGTGGCGCGGGAGGCGAGGGATCTACATCCATCGCGCTAAGTCTAGCGCACTTGCGCTGACAAGAACACGTACCTTTTTATTTCTCCCTTCCAGTAAGCTTGGTTGTCCGATCGTTCGAAGTAGCAGCCGTTACAGCCAGCAGCACCAATACAGCAGCACCAAACAGCCACCAGCAGCGAGCCAGGTGTGAGATCACTCTACACAGCGATACAACTCGCTGACACTGATGGCTTCTTCTTTTTCCTCGTTTGTGTCTCGTCCACTGCTGTAGCACAATCCAGCCAGCAGCCAAATCGGCTTACGCACCAGCTGGCAGTTACGATGCGAAACAGTTGCACAAAGGCACGACCTTGAACCCGGATTTATTTCACTTGACCAGGCAAACAATGCCAACACTTGTTCACACGTCTTTTGTTTTATACTCTATCGGACCGATCACCAAACACGTCCAGTACTGATGCGTGTTCGGCACAGAATGATATATATATATATATATATATATATATATATATATATATATATATATATATATATATATATATATATATATATATATATATATATATATATATATATATATATATATATATATATATATATATATATATATATATATATATATATATATATATATATATATATATATATATATATATATATCAAATCGGTTGTGTAGTTTCTGAGATAAGGAAGTTCCGTGATTTTCACATTTCGATACATTACAGACGAAGTTACAGTCCGATTACAGCAAAATTCAATAGGGTGTTATGAGGCAGCTAGACCTTTCATTTGACATTTTTTGTGGAAATCGGTTTAACCATCTCTGAGAAAAGTAAGTGAGTTTATGTAGTCTTTGGAATATGTTTCTTTTCATACCTGGATTTCACATTTTTAAACATAACAGGCAAAGTAATAGTCCGATTACAAAAAAAAATCAATAGGATTATGGGGCAGCAAGACCTTCCATATGACACTGATTTTATGAAAATCGGTCCAGTCATCTCTGAGAAACATGAGTGAGATTAAATAGTCTCCAGAACACGTTTATTCCCATAAATTCTGAACAGCAGGTTCAATCTTCATAAAATTCAAAAGTTAAGGGTTTTTTGGTAGCCCGTTCTTTTGAATTAATTTTGTTCAAATCGGTTGTGTAGTTCCTGAGATATTGATGTTTCGTGATTTTCACATTTTGATACAACTAAAAATCCGATTACAATAAAATTCGTCTTATGGGGCAACTAGACCTTTCATTTGCAATTAATTTCATTTAAATTGGTCCAGCCATCTTTGAGAAAATCGAGTGAGATTGGGAGAGCGTTACATACACACACTTACACACACACACACACACATACAGAAAATGCTCTGCTCGTCGAACTGAGTCGAGTGATATACGACATCCGGCCCTTTTGAGCACTTTTATACCTTTAGTTTCTGCAGTGATTGCAATACTTTTCTTGGAGAAAGGCAAAAACGAATTTTCATTCGATTTATAATCAACGTTTCAAAAAAATCAAAAGTACATATTCAGTAAGCATGAGAATAGCATTGACGACCGTACATATCGTAGTTGCACCTCCGTGATTGACCTGAGCTAGTGAAGTTGCACAGAGAACCACATAGTTAGTTTTTGGGATGTTATACCATCTTCAATGTACAGCAATTCAGTAACTCCCACTTTAAAAAGATTAATGACGGCGCCGGCCACGTCCTTACAGTCGTTGGGGAAAAATTGGAAGAGGATTGTTAGTTCGACAAACGTTGTTATGAGACCGAGTTCAAAAGTACATATTCAGTGGTTGAGAAACAACGTGTCACTCCCCCCTCTAGATAATTACGTAGCTTCATAACAACACATTATTTTTAAAAATTTTACTGTCGAAAACATACCTTGTGTCATAAAGAAACAAGAAAAGACAAGGCAGTAATAAAAATGACTCTAAACAGACAAAACAGTGATAAAAAAACAATTAGAAAAAATCCATTTTTTCCTTAGTTTCATATTTGCTACATAGCTTGGCCTAACCCCCACCCTCCTCTTCGTCACATTTCGTCGCAAAACTGCAAACCCTCCCTTGATAAAAACAACACTTCAGGAAGTAAAGTAAAATTTCACAACAAAACTCGTTTTGCATTGTTTTCATTCAATCAAACTGTTCCTAACATACATAATAGTCTTATGAAATCATTTTCATTAAAATAACGCCAGCTCGAAAAAATTGATAATTTTCGTTCCTAGACTTTGGATGGACCGGAACGGAGCCTAATCGATTCCAATTCTTGACCGAACTGGACTGGAATCCGGACGCAACTTTCCGTTCCAATTTCGCACATATTGGACATTTGAGAGCGCTTTTTTCATTAACTCGATAAGCAAGCCTGAAAAAAATAGCTAATTAAATTTGCCGAACATTCAACTTATTATTGTGGTTTAAATTTTAATTTTTTTCAATCTTTTTGCTCTCACATTTGGTGCCCTCCAATGATTGACGAGCAGGCCTGCTTCGCCTTCGGTTTAATCCACCCCTGCATATAGTTATATATGCATTGGTATACACCAGAATACCAAGCTTCTTACTTCTTTGCTCAGTCTCCTTTCGTTTCTAGACCATTGTGCATTAGTTAACACTTGTGTACCTGACCCTTCCAGAGCCTAAAAAATGGAAATTCTTTATCTGCCATTCCACAAGATCTAATCCGAATTTCATCGAACCTTTTTAAAAGATTACAAATTTATCATAGTTTTTGGAACAGTAGGTGACATCTCGAAATTAACCGTTGTTCCGGTTTTATCAAGGAGAACCGTGGGGTAAGTACCCTTCCAGAGACACAGGCTAGAATATAAACGGTAGCGAAACCGTACTGGTGACATGTCAAACTTTAAGTTTTTGAAAAACAACACTGTTGACGATCGGTATTTGGCCACTTGGACGTGTTTTGACCACTGCTGGCTGAGTTCCGAGAGTCGGTTCCGGGAATGGTTCCGAAACCTAGTTTGCGGCATATCAAAAAACTCGGACAGGAACGGCCATTAGTCGTCCAAGTGGCCAAACACCGATCGCCAAAAGTGTTGTTTTGCAAAAAGTTTGATGTGTCGTAAGCAAGGTTTCGCTACCGTTTTCAATCTAACCTGTGTCTCTGAAAGGGTAATAACCCCACGGATCCCTTCGATAAATGCGGAACAACGGAGAATTTCGAAATGTCCCCTTCTGTCCCAAAAACTATAATAAATTTGTGATCTTTTGAGAAAAGTTGAAAAAAGTTCGTTCAAATTCGGTTTAGATCTTGCGGAATGCAGATAAAATAATTTTCATTTTTTCGGCTCTGGAAGCACCAGGTACGCAAGAGTTAGTTACGACTTGAAATTTTGCGTGTATCGATTACATAACATTATGTTGACCGAAAATATTTCAAATTTTACTAAACAGATTTTTCACAGGTCCGCAATGCAGTCTTTAAAAGTCTAAATGCATACATTTCCGTTCGTGGGAATGATGAATATCCAATGAGACGACCGTCGATTTCTTCAAATGTGTATGATGTAGTTCCCGGAGACGAAAATGCGCACAATTGAACCAAACAGGTAAATAAAACACATATAGGGTAGATGTTCCAATAGTTGTGTACTTCAATATTTCAAGTATTTCAATTCATCGTTCAAGCTAATTAGAGCCGAATTGCTTATGCCACATGTTGAAGAAACAATATATTGAATATTATTACATATGTTATCAATACATCAAAACAATAGATACTGAAAATATCCATACATATTACTGAAAAAACCCGAATAAATTCACCTAGCGGTGAGACCGAGCCTTTCTCATTCGACCTTATTATCTGATAAAATAAATCTACACGAACACTCCAATTTTTAGAAAAAAATGCACCTTGATAATTTCTGCTAGATTTATTGTTCACTTTAAATAATAAACTTTTGGTAGCCAAGAGTACAACGATTTCGAACATTTTAAACTTAACATTCACACGCAATTGAAGATACCTTAACACATACACATGAAAATAACATGAAATAAATATGTTTTAAATATATGACGCGAAATTTTTTTTGATCATGGTATAATAGAAACGCCACTGCACTCAAATATAGGTCGGACTCGATTATATATAGACTCAATTGTTTATCATTCTGTTGGCGATAGGCCAACGAGCAGACGAAGAAAAAGGAACGGTTTTCGATTAACCAAAACTGTATTTTTTAGAGAAATTAAATAATTCCTACGAAGGTATAATTTAGAGTAAGAGTGTGCTTAATTTATAAACTATAGTCTCGTAACTTACGTTTCATATTCCTTTTCCCTCTATCCTAGCACGAGGTTTTTTTTTTCTTTTTTTTATCCCCTAGCTTTTAGGTTACCTTTAATGAATTCACATAATAAGTTAATTTCCTAGGGTTACACGTATCGTTTAACACTTTAGCTTTTAGTTTAGCACTACTAATTTAAGCAAAACATTTATTTAAGACTAACGATTCAATTGATTTTATATTTCGAGCAATTTGTTTAATAGCCACCGTACGATTCTAAAATGTTCCAATCGGCATGACACTGCAAAACGAAAGATGACATACGAAAACGGCCGAGAGCAAGGCGCGATGACAGTTCTCCCCCCCGCTGATGAATCCAAAGCACCTAAGATGCAAGGTGAGACGCCGACCGAGGAGTCGTAACACTCCCTTCCCCCCCCCCCCCCGGGACATCAGGTCCTTGGCTTACCTCCTTATCGCGTCGAACCTCCAGAACAGCAAGCTTCGTCACTGGTCGCTGGTATATACCCGCCTGGGTATGTACCGCTGCCGACCTTATCTGTCCATCCTTACTTTTGTTGACGGAGATTATCATGGCATAATAGAAACGCCACTGTACCACTTGAAGAGCCCAACAAGAAGTGATTGGGTGTGAGTACTGGAGCCTCTGGATCGTCTACGGGCACATAGGTAAACGGACGGGAGTTGATGACATTTTCCACTTCGATCAACATGTTGCAAAGAGTTTCATCCGTTGGATTCCGCCCTGGCTTCATCGTCGTCAAATATTTCTTCACCGATTGTATCAGCCTTTACCAGGTTTCTCCCATATGAGGGGACACCGGAGGTAGGAATATCCATTCCGTCTCTGGACTGGTGTTTTCTCGAATAACCTTCGCTTGATCCATCGCCTTGAGTGCCGCCGGCGTTCATTCTGTGCCGCCTTTACCTCTTTGCTCACCGCTGTGAAGTTGGTACCGCGATCGGAGAAGATTCGTATTGGTACGCCCCGCCGTGCCATGAAATTTCTCACGACAGTTGAGTGATTTTGATGGTGATAGCGTTCGTGGCGATCCTGAACAATCAGCCACGTAACGTGGTGATCTTTTGGAAGGATAATAGGATTTTTTGCATCCATCGAAGCGTATTCGCAAGTACTGATTCTGCCATGCATCCGTAGTACCTTCTGCTCATCCAGGAAGGGGTTGAATGTGTAGATTGTACTTGATTTTGGCAACACCTTCTTGCTAGATCCTGCGCTGAGCACTCCTATCTC
>NW_026598983.1:0-12865 GCF_029784165.1 Wyeomyia smithii | reverse complement strand
TATATATAAATTTATATATATATATATATATATATATATATATATATATATATATATATATATATATATATATATATATATATATATATATATATATATATATATATATATATATATATTTATATATATATATATATATATACACTAAAGTCGCTTTTTACGCGGGGGATACGTGCCGCGTAGAAAAAACCGCGTAAATTCCGGAATCCGCGTAAAAAAAAACATCGTTAATTTTGCATTCCGAGTGAAGGGAAACCGAAATCCGGGCAAAAAAAATACCGCGTAAATTCCGGAATCCGCGTAAAAAAAACGCGTAAATTCCGGAATCCACGTAAAAAAAACCCGCGTAAAAAAAATTGTTGTTTCTTTTTTAATTTATGCAAAAATTTATTCCACAATCTATCGGTACACCGCTTTTTACGCGGGTTCTTTTTATGCGTTTTTCTGAACGGGATATTTTTACAATAACGCGGATTATTTTTACTCGATTATAAGATTATTTGTACGCGGTATAAAATAGGTTTAGTATAAGTATGTCTAATCTAATCTTTTAAATGCGGTACAACCAACCGCGTCAAAAGTGACCCCAGTGTATTTTCAAACCGTAGTCTTATGCCCATTTAGTACAATTTTCAACAAGCAAAAAAAATTTCTTATTGATGCAAGACTGCTGATGGTTACCCAAAGATGCGCGAAAACCTATTTTCCAACACCTATCAGTCTTTTTAAACCTTGGTTATGCCCATTCAAAGAAAATTTCAACAAGCAAAAAAATTTTTTTTTGATGCACGACTGTGAACTGTTACTGAAGGATGCGTGAAAACCCATTTCGCATTACCTATTAGTATTTTCAAACCTTTCTTATGCCCATTAAGAACAATTTTCGCATTGGTTTCATTGGTTTCTACACTTACTACAAACAGTTTTTTGAAGCATTTTATACCCCATAAACAGTTGCTGTAATATTTATTTTCAATTTCAATACATCACAAAAAGTCACGTTATATCGAGTTACGTTATATCAAGGTTGCCTTATAGCGAGGTATGACTGTATATACATATATATATATATATATATATATATATATATATATATATATATATATATATATATATATATATATATATATATATATATATATATATATATATATATATTTTTTTTTTTTTTTTTTTTTAATATTTTTTTTATAAATATAAATATAAATATATATATATATATATATATATATATATATATATATATATATATATATATATATATATATATATATATATATATATATATATATATATATATATATATATATATATATATATATATATATATATATATATATATATATATATATATATATATATATATATATATATATATATATATATATATATACTCATACTCACACACTAGTTGATCGAGTTGATTAGTTGATCGATTCTGCTATTTTTTAGTTTCACGTAGTTGACGGGGACTACTGACTCTCAAAAGGGATGATTTCTCAATCCTTAAAGCTTCAAGAAACTTAGACTTGATCGACTGAACTGGAAACTTTTTTGTCCAGTTTTTTTTGTCAAATAAATTTATTTTATGTAAAATAATGTAATGTAAAATACAATATGTTAATATTAGTTTAACACAATACTGCCCATAATTCAGAAAACGGCTGATATGCCATTTTCACCAAAATCGGGAAAACAGTTTCTCAAGACGGTTAACACCCTAAACAAGGTCCGTACGTAAGCCGATTGTCAAAAAATGCATTTGGGAAGGCAGCAGAGGTGAAACAATTTTGGCTTATATCCAAAATAATTCAGAAGTTGGCTAATATCCAATATGTTTCTACCAGTGGCATGTTCACGAACCAGTGTATTATTACTGTACTTTGTTTCATCTAACTTTCGAAAATGTGTTGTAGCCTGGTGGTTACTGGCGACAGGTAAGCGATCGTAAGGCCCTTGCATCAAATTTGACTATTTACGAACAACATATTTGATGCAACAAGAATTTATTTGCGGTGCTGCGAAACCCAATTATCAAAACGCGTGACTGTTTCCTTCTGTCATAAATCTTTACATTCTTAAAAATGCTATTTAGCTCTTTGATTAGAAGTAATATTGAAGAGAAAATTCAGATTTCATTTTATATTTGATGTGAAAAAATAGGAAAGTGGATTGTGAAATTATCATGAATAATAATATTTTCGTTATATGTATTGTTATATTATTGCACGAAACAATTGTCTTGTCGTCCTTTTCGCCCTCACTTGTGCTTCCGTGTTGTTCTACTAAATTACAAACAATTTTCATCACCAACGAGCACGATATAATTCACATCGTACGGATATCAGCCAAATTGCACACCGGTTTGTCGACTGTCCTCTCGTTTATAATTGAAAAAACGGCTACTGCGTTAAAAATACGTAGCGGATGGAATTTTCCTGCAGATTTCTCGTATTAGCCAATTTTTGAATTATGGGCAGAATAGCTCTTGTAGAAAACTGCAATTGTCAACAGGCCCAGGGCATGCTAAGTTTAAATGATGTTTAAAATTGGCTACAGGTAATATCATGCCAGTATGAGCTTGATGTTTTTTTTTAATTGTCGGCGTTTTATAAAGTTTCTTAACTTTTCGACTGTCGTGGTTCATCGTTACAGGCCGGACTCGATTATCAGGAACATAGAAAAAAATCATTCTGGATTATCGATTTTTCCGGATAATCGAATCATAGAAAATATATTCAAATTTGTGTTTAACGGATATAAAATAAATATTTCTTTTTTTTTTATTTTACTTCACTTGGAATGCCCGATGCACTGGCGTTTAAATCGCTTTTCACGCGGGTAATACCAGACACGTGGAACAAACATGGTGAGTCCGGAATCATCATTTATTCCAAAACTTTTCTAAATACTTCAAAAGTGGGTAAACAACGAATTTTGGAATTAACGCGTATTTTACTCGAATTTCCCAAAAAAGTCGTTATTTTACGAGATATGTTTCTAAGGGTTTTTTCATATTTATTCCTATATGAAATAGCACTTCTTATTAATTTTTTCGAAAGAATTAAGCAGATATGATTAAAATTTTTTACGAAATAACATTTTTCTACGCGAATTTCAGAATTTACTCGCGGATTTTGAAATTAACGCGTTTTTTGGAAACTCTCGCGACTCTAGGATACTAAAGTTTTTAAATGCGGTCTACTTAAAAAACGTTTTAACAATCGACGGGAATCAATTTCAATAGACGTTTCTATGGGCAAAAGACGTCATTTTGTGCTTGGTTTAATTTTTTGAAACAACTAATTTTTGAAAAGCTAGTGAAACATGTTATATTGGGAGTGTATTAACAATATATGAGTTATCGTCGGAATCGTCACTGCACCGAAGCGCACCGAGCAGCGACACATTTTTTGTTAATTAATCATTTTTAGTGTTCATGTTTAGTGTAAAATATGGACTGACCCACCATTGTGCACCGCAAAACGTAACATCACTACAATTATGGGTTACTTCACTTATTGCACCGAGCAGAATAAATGTTTTTAGTAACATTTTCAACATTAAATCATTTCAATCGTATGAATAGGGTTACAATTGAGTTATAAAAAACATCACTGCCAATAAAAATTGCTCAGTTTCGTGATCGTAGTGTCGTCTTCGGCAAAGTTGTAGATAATATTTTTTTTCCGAAGAAAATACCCTGAAAAAAAAATTTTTCTTTCAAAAAATAGTTAGCAGAAAAATTAGAAACTAATCAGACTGCTCTATTGGTGATTCGAACAATTTTTAAAGCTAAAACGTTTTCTTTGATTGGCATAGTGTCTTCTGCACAGTTGCAGATAACAATTTGGTCCTTCCAAATATAATAATTAAAAAAAAATCCAAAACATCTTAATTTGTTTTTTATTTCTCCACGATTGAACCAATTTCAGTGTTTAGGTATTTTATTGTATTTTTATAAAAAAAATCGGTATTAAAAAAATGAGTTTTTAAAATATTTTTTTTTTGTTTTTCTCTTCCTTTTTTTTCAAACAAAAAATATTATAGTTATATTTTCGGAAAGACAATATTTGCCAAAGACATCATACCTATCAAAAAACCTTTTAAGCGGCTCTAAAAATATTTGTAATTACCAATACCTTTCCAAAATTGCATTTTTAAATAGCTCCCCAAAAATGAGACGTGCTTCAGGAAGTTAAACCAATAGCACAAAATTACATCTTTTGCCCATAGAAACAACTATGCAAATTTTCAGCCAAATTAAAAAGGGTCGAATCAATTGGGGACCCGTTCTTGTGGAATTGCTCTTTACAAAAAAATACAGTCACCTATCAGGGAAAGTTAAGTATGCGTTCATCATTTTTACAATAATAAATTAATCTATACTAAAAGGGGTTACTCCCATGTTAAGGAGAAAAAATCGAAATATATTTTTTATTTCTCTTATTTAAAAGGATACGGAAATTCAAAAAATTGCAATTAAAAAAATTTGATGTTTTAGACTAGATTATTTTTCCTTTAAAAATCAGAATGGTCTGAGCAGTAAAAAAAGCAAAGCCTTGGTGCTACATTCCGATTCGGAACTCGACCTTCTGTTTATTATACACAGACTTCGCAGCCAACTGTTCCGTGTACGGGACAATTGCGGGGCTAGCGCTACGATCCTACTGACACTAACAGTCTCACCCGAGTCGAGACTCGAACCTACGACGACTGGTTTGTTAGGCCAGCATCGTACCTCGAGACCATCTGGGAGGTGTCTGGAGCAGTAGAACCGATTTAAAGGATGTCTGAGCAGTAGAACCGATTTAAAGTTAATGATGCAAAATCCTTCGTTCAGGTATAGCGTACAGGATTTTTCGTGTTTCCGACAAGTAGTTCTTTCTGTATCATGAATGTCGAAAAAATTATATTTTGGTACATGAACTCCAGTGAGTCCAGTTATTAATATTTTCTTTTGAAAAAGAAAGGTAAGATCTAATTATTTAAAAGAAAACTCATTAACTTTTCAACTCTCAAGAAAGATAAAATACTTTTGATCGCGAGCACACAAGTATATATAAACTCTTAAGAACTTTAAATTCAAATCCTTTTTTAGGCGTTTCTATTGAAAACAACAAAAAATGCATCAGTTCTAGAACATAGCCGAGGCGCAAAGCAGATGAATAAATGCAGGGTTTTTAAACCTGATTCGAACCAGTTTCAGTTTTTTTCATGATACACTTTGATTGATCTCATTGATGACAGAGAAAGAATGATCCTGGTTCGAATCACGCTGAAGTTGGTTCACTGATCAAATCGAGCAAACCATTTTTTTACTCTTGTAAAAATGCAATATTCTATCAATGACTCAACAAAATACTGCATAGCATACTAATTGAATAATAAGTTTGATAAAAATAAATTCTTTATCGAAAATATTTAGGCTATTTGACTGAAATATAAAAAATGCGTACCACGAGCATCGGTAGTTCGAAGTGAGGAGCTGCATAGCCGCAAGGCTACAAAGTCCGCTTTGTTAAGCGGATGCTTTATATTAATTACGAGCAGGATCTGTATGTGGCCGCAGTCAACAGGAAGCTGAGACCTATATCTGGTGTGCTTCAAGCTTCCCAATGCCGAACTTAAGTGAAACGAACCAGCACAAGGGCACCCGAAAAAAAAAAATAACATAAAAAAAACTTAAAAGTTGCTATAATTGTACATAGTTTATGTTTTTCATTGTGAATACATCAATTTTACATTAAATATCATTGTTCAGAACAATAAAAACACTGTGTTTGTCATTTTCATTCATTGTTATGCATCTTAACAGCAATTTTTCAGGCATTTTTTATAAATTTAGAAGTCACTGACAATGTCTTCCATAGTAAAATTATTGTCGATGGTAGACAAAAGACGTTGAGACTACTGCAGCTGCTAGGACTATTGCGACTGTTGCTGGAACTGGTACCGACGATGAATTGTTGCCTCTAAGCAGCTCCGTGGAAACTCTTGGAACAACATTACAGCATGGTTCAACAATCAACTGGAAAGTTCAGAAAGCTCCAAAGGGATTGGTAGATTTGCCTCTGCGGGAATGCCAAGGTAAAAATTTAATGTTCCCGTTATGAGAACAGTTGCTTATGTTTTTACTTTATTTTACTTCTTAGATACGAACGATTCAGCGATTGCGACATCGATCGGGCAAACAAGCCAACACAATCGAAAAGCTGCGTACATACACATGTCTTGTGGTTAACAGGAAATGATTCCAATAAATGAACAAAAAGAAGAAATCTTAATTTAATTCAATTTAATCTGTTTACGGTATTTTAGATATGAAAATGATCAAAATAAACAAAAAGAGTAAAAACTCAATTTATTGTGAACTTTTGTTTAATGATTACAATACCCTTTCCGACAAGTCTAGCGTAGTAGTAAAGTTTATTTATTTTGCTCGTTTGGTTCAGCGTTTACCGGTTCGTTTGGTTGTTCTTGCTTCAGACTCTGCGCCACTCTTGTCATACCTGTCCACTTCTGGGTTGTATATATAAAGTTATATGCGAATTAAGCGCTATTCCCACTGCTTCCGGGCAGTGTCCAAGCCGTGGTGCAAATGCAATAAAAGAACGAAAATATTTCACTGCCACATAGGGTAATCGTTCCATTATTCATCTCAGCACCTAGGTGCACCTATATTAATCTTATTTCTCTCATTTGTTAAATTTCCCGTCAAATTTCTGCAAATTTTGAAAGTAAATCTATTTGCTTCTCGATTTTGTCAAGTGGTTGAAAGTTTTACGTTGAAAATATGGTAAAATTTGACGATAAATTGATCAGAAAGGCGTGATGAGATTAATATAAGAGCGATTACCCTAGTAAAAACTTCGCAAGTTGCTGCCGTGCACTCTCCGGGAAGCAAAAAATATCGTCGGCAACGATATTTTTCATTCGCACGGCGACAACATAACACTGTCCCGGACATTACACGGCGGTTTGGTGTGAACAAGATCGAAATAGCGCTGTATTAAAAATTAGAGGCACGTCATCACTTCGGCTGTCGCACCTGGAAATGCGAATGACCTACACAAGTCTAATTATTCATGAACTCAAACACCTGCGACGTTGTAATATTGATACACACTTTTTATTAAATATAATAATTGATTCGATATTATTTACTAGTTGAACCCTTCCGGCGATGCTCGGGATAGATTTGAAATTAACCGTTATGTGCTCGACAAAAAACACCCTTAAATGCCCGGCGGGTACCCGGGTATCCATAAATTGAAACTCTTGTAACTTTCACAATTTTCATCTGATTTCAATAGTTTTAGTACTCAAAGATTCAGCAACTCTACCATCTCCATTGGAATCAGTGTCAGCGGTGCTCCGAAAAGAAATTCTCATTCTCGGAAATCCGTTTTTTTTTCGGTAATATGTTTTGAAACTGAGGATTTTTATGAATATTTGATAATATTATTGGAATAATTACAATTGGTGTCTCACGTTCCGGATATACCCATCTTGGCTGGCATTCGGCCATTTTTTAATCTTTTACAGAAACCGGAGGTCGCCATTTTGATACTCTAAATGGCCGCTGAGGTCGTTTTCAGGTCTCCGGACATCATTTAGATTCCGAAAGTACTCATATAGGGTGCTATTTAGTCAATTATGGCTGTTTTCCAGAAACCGGAAGTCACCATCTCGGTTTTCTAAATTGCGTCTGGAGTTGATTTCCGGTCTATAGGCACCATCCCGATTTCGGAATTATCTATATTCGATCGTATTCGGTCAATTTGTTTCTCTTCCAGATAGCGGAAGTGGTCATTTTGGAATGCAAAATGTCGTCGGGGTTCGTTTGACAGTCTCTAGATATAATACCGGTTTTGAAAATATTCATAATGGATAGTATGTGACATTGTGTTATCCAATTGTTTTGTATGTCCACTAGAAGCCCCGGTGGAATCTGTTCCGTAAGGGCCATTTCGAAGGAATATCACTATAACACCATAAAAATGGCCTATGGAAGTAGTTTTATAAGATTCTGCTCGAAAATTCGTGAAATTCTTCAGTTTTGCAACATATCTCCGAAAACCCAGATTTTCGGCAATGAGAAAATTCTTTCGAGGCACCACTGAATCTGATTTCAATGCAGAGAAGTAACTGAATCTTTTGATGCTAAAAGTGTCGAAATCGGAAGATAATTGTCAATGTTACAAGAATTACAATCTTTGGGTACGCGGGTACCCCGTTAGGCATATTGTTATTACATAAAAATTAATGTTATCAAAAGTTCCCTTTCAATGAGCTTTGATTGCAGTGAACTATGAAATTCCGTTTTATGAAACTTTAAAAGGTACCCGGGTACTCCGTCAAGCACATAACGGTTATACGAATCATTTTTTTTTATATTTCTCTGCCGCACTTCACTTCAGAAATATTACGTTTCACCTCTGATACTCCAATCGTCATTTTAAATACAAAATCTATTGGGCTGTTGTGAATAATTTCTGGCCTCTGGGCATCATCCTGTTTCTGAAAACACTAAAATTGGATGGTATTTGACTACCTTGGGCTGTTCGCCAAAAACCGGAAATTACCATCACAAAATTAAATATGGCAGCTGGAGCTGATATAAGATGACCATTTAGGGTTGTTTTTTTTTTTTATTTTTAAGTTTAGGTCTAACAATCTGCAAGATAAATCACGATTGTTACAATGTTTGTAGTTACGTATTTGATGAAAATAGCTTCGTGTCTGAGATTGGCGGCACACATATATTTGTCATATATTATACCGTTCCAGCAGAAAATTAAAAAAAAATGTTTTGCGTGCGACATTAGATTTTTTTAGCTTATGCACAGTGCGCATAATGTCGCATCTAGTGCACCGTTTAGCGTAAAAAACCGCATAAGTTCGAAACGCGGAAAAATAAGATCGGTGCTTAGAATATGGATATTCAAAACCATCACTTCGCGTGCACATTTGAATCAACGATTTAATGTGATTAAAATTTATCAATTTTTGAGCTACTAACTTTCATGATTTTACATGTCTTCGTAATTTTATGAATAATATCTCATTTTTATTTATCAGATTGAGTTATTTGCAATATATTTCCATATTTTCTTCATTTGTCATATATCCTTAAATTTCATTGCTAAGCATTACCGAACATTTCAATGTAAGAAATCACTTTATGTCATTGCTTTGAAATTCGAGTTAGAGGCGAATCACGCAATAAATATCATCATTATGAATGTTTTATGTGGTGAATAATATCTCAATTTTTAGTTATCAGGTACCTGTTGTTTCTCCTCAAATGTCTCTTCTAAACATCATCAAACATTTTTTTTGAAAAAAAAAACATATCATCGCTTTTAATGTTGATTTAGATGAAGTTTGAGCATTAAAAGTCATTATTCACAAAACTGCTTGAAATATGCGTGAAACATATTTCTCCTCAAATATTTTTCCGAACATTTTAATGTAGAAAAAAAAAGAACTACGATTTAAAGAAAAAATGGAGCATAAAAAGACATGATTTTGCATTATAAACTCAGTTTTTAGTAAAAAAAAAAACCATAACTTTCCCACACATGTCTATCCGAAACAATAACAAACATTTTATTATAGAAAAAAAAAAAAACACAAATCATCGCTTCAGACTTTGATTTAGAGGTAAATCAAGCATGAAAAGTCACGGTTTTTCATGTTTTTCGAAGTCTTGTGAATTATATCTTTAGTAATCAAATACCTATAATTTCTCCTCGAATGCCTCGTCTGAATATCAACCACATGCCATCGCTTTGAATTTCGAATTATATGGTGAACGTTGAAGGTTGAACGAAAAAAAGTCAGGTTTTATTCATGTTAAATGTTATGTGAATGATATCACAATTTTTATCATTTAGATGAAGAAAAAAAATCACAATTTTTATTATCACAAAACCGTAACTGTTTCACAAATATATTGCCTCGACCTCTACCAATATTTCCTTGCGATAAAACATACATGCCACTGCTTACTTTCTTGATAAGGACGATTTAAAATCATGGTGCTTATTGTGTACCTTAGAAACGGCGGGAATAGTATCAATAAGCTCGGCGTTACGAAATTTCATTTTTATATAGTAGATAAAAATAATTAATCATGCGCCATCCTATAAATGAAGTGCTCTAATCCAATACTGCGCTATCAAAATAATCAAAACAAAGCAACCTGCACATCGTCGTTGTTGCGTCGCACCCCAGTCGGTATAATTCGCACAGCCCCGCCGCCACGTTTTACATTATGTGAATGATATCACAGTTTTCATTCTTAAGAAACCCTACATGTTTCACAAATATATTCTTCAAACTCTACGAATATTTTCTTGTAACAAAACGTACATGTAACAGCTTACTTTTTTTGATTTGAAACAATTTAAAATGATGGTGCTTATTGTGCACCTCAGTAACGGCGGGAATAATATCAATAAAATCTGCGTTACGTAAATCCATTTTTATATAGTGGATAAAAATAATTAATCATGCACCATCCTATAAATGAAGCGCTCTAATCCAATATTGCGCTATCAAAATAATCAAAACAAAGCAACCTGTATAATCAAAACAAACAAAGCTACATCGCCGTTGCTGCATCGCACATAACGAGGTTTGAATCGCATAGCCCCGTCACCACGTTTTACGTTATGTGAATAATAAAACAATTTTTATTATTGAGAAACCCTAAATGTTTTACAAATATATTGTTTCGAACTCTACGAATATTATTTGCAATAGAACGTACACGTCACAGCTTACTTTTATGACTTAGAACGATTTAAAATAATTACCATTACCATTGCACCTCAAAAATGGCGGGAATTATATCAATAAGATCTGCATTACGTAATTCCATTTTAATATAGTAGATTAATCATGAAGCATCGTATGAATGAAGCCCTCTAATTCAATACTGCGCTATAAAAATAATCAAAACAAAGCAATCTGTACACCGCCGCTGCTGTGTCGCATACCACTAGGTATAAATTGCACAGCCCCGCCACCACGTTTTACATTATGCGACTGATATCACAATTTTTATAATTTAGAAGCCCTAAATGTTTCACAAATATATTGTTTTGAACTCAACGAATATTTTCTTGCAATAAAACGTACATGTCACCGCTTACTTTCTTGATTTTAAACGATTTAAAATGATGGTGCTTATTGTGCACCTCGGTAACGGCGGAAATAACATCAATAAAATCTGCGTTACGTAAATCCATTTTTATATAGTGGAATAAAATAATTAATCATGCACCATCCTAAAATAAATTAAGCGCTCTAATCCAACACTGCGCTATCAAAATAATCAAAATTAAGCAACCTGCACATCGCCGTAGTTGCATCGCACACAATGAGGTTTGAATCGCACAGCCCCGCCACCACGTTTTACGTTATGTGAATGATATCACAATTTTTATTATTAAGAAACCCTAAATGTTTCACAAATATATTGTTCCGAACTCTACAAATATTTTATTGCAATAAAACGCACATGTCACCGCTTACTTTCTTGATTTAAAATGATGGTGCTTATTGTGCACCTCAGTAACGGCGGGAATAATATTAATAAAATCTGCGTTACGTAAATCCATTTTTATATAGTGGATAAATATAATTAATCATGCACCATCCTAAAATAAATGAAGCGCTCTAATCCAAAACCGCGCTATCAAAATAATCAAAACAAAGCAACCTGCACACCGCCGTTGCTGCGTCGCATACAATGAAGATTGAATCGCACACCCCGCCATCGTGATCTCTTTGCGGCAGGAGAAGTTTGGTTGTGTTTGTTTTGACCAAGTCCGCATGCCAGCCGCACCGGACTTGCTTCAAAACAAACACAACTAAACTTCCCTCTCGCCCGCGACGCACGAAGGCGAATGAACCCCTAGGAGCGAATGAACCCTGGTCCGACATTTTTGTTGCATTTGAGCACGATATCGGACCGATGTTGAGCCAAATGTCCACCCGTTGTCGGACCGATCTATCGGAGAATCGGACGCGAATTGGTCCGACATCGGCCCGACAATTCTTACTGGGGTTTGCTTTCGATGAGAATAAACAAGAGTTCAATACACACACACCAATACAATAAATCGTGCATCTGTTTGCGCGACGTTTGCTATCGGTGAGAATAAGGTCTGCGCCAAAGCGAGAAAGACAGAAAAAACCGAAAGAAAGAGCGTCCAACACATAATTCGAGCGAATTTCGTTCAACCCGCATGAATTTTGAGAGAGATGGGTCCGATGGTCCGAATCGCGTCCCAGTAAGAATTGTCGGGCCGATGTCGGACCAATTCGCGTCCGATTCTCCGATAGATCGGTCCAACAACGGGTGGACATTTCGCTCAACATCGGTCCGATATCGTGCTCAAATGCAACAAAAATGTCGGACCAGGGTTCATTCGCTCCTAGGGGTTCATTCGTCTTCGTGCGTCGCGGGCGAGAGGGAAGTTTAGTTGTGTTTGTTTTGAAGCAAGTCCGGTGCGGCTGGCATGCGGACTTGGTCAAAACAAACACAACCAAACTTCTCCTGCCGCAAAGAGATCACGATGGCGGGGTGTGCGATTCAATCTTCATTGTATGCGACGCAGCAACGGCGGTGTGCAGGTTGCTTTGTTTTGATTATTTTGATAGCGCGGTTTTGGATTAGAGCGCTTCATTTATTTTAGGATGGTGCATGATTAATTATTTGTATCCACTATATAAAAATGGATTTACGTAACGCAGATTTTATTGATATTATTCCCGCCGTTACTGAGGTGCACAATAAGCACCATCATTTTAAATCGTTTTAAATCAAGAAAGTAAGCGGTGACATGTA
>NW_026598982.1:0-14954 GCF_029784165.1 Wyeomyia smithii | reverse complement strand
CGTGGACAATCCGGAGAAACCTAACGAAGCTGAATTCGTCGCTAACTTGCGCAAAGCGATGCGGAAATTGCGCCCGAAAGAGACTGCATGGCACGGTAGTCGAAAAGTTTTTGTTCATCAGAACCTGCAGTCGTGCAAGACCGTCTTTGTACGCAACGATACAGTGCGACCATCACTATCGCCTCCATACGAAGGGCCGTTCGAGGTGGTAAGCCGATCAAATAAGTTCTTCAAAGTCAATATAAAAGGGCGGACAGTCAACGTTTCCGTGGATCGATTAAAACCCGCCTACACACCGGAAGAGCAGCAACAAACAAATTCTCCTGGCCCAGCCGCTACAACACCCACTACGGATCCACCGACTAGGGTCACTCGTTCGGGTCGACAAGTTGTTATTCCACTTCGCTACCGCTGATGGAACCTAGTCTAGGAGGGGAGTACTGTAGCGTCACCATCAACATCATCATCATCATCACTACATTCGTCGCGTCGATGGTTGGTGTGACACTCAGAGCACTACGACGAACGTGCTACATTCATTTTATATAGGACACACTATTGTTTGTTATATCATTCGATATTCTTTCTACCAATCCACACACAAAACCGATCTATTGTACACTCATATAATTTTAATAAATCCAAACCAATTAGTCTTAGCCTGCTACTCAAACGGAGCACATCTTTTTATGAGAAACTGCCCAATCAATCTGATAGCACGCTAAACATACTTGGAATACTTTCTCAAAGCAGCTCGCTTGTAAGATTTTAGGCGCCGCAGTTCGCTAGTCTGCCGCGGTGAGCGTTTATATTTAGAGACACCTCGCTTAGGCACGTGATGATCAATAACATAGTTCATGTCCTGTAACAATAACGCACCTGGGTTAGATAGAATCAAAATCAACTCGTTGAAGAATCTACCCGGCGATGCCAAGAGGCGCTTGTTGAACTTGTTCAATAAGTTCCTGGAGCAAAACATTGTACCGCAGTATTGGAGGCAAGTGAAGGTGATCGCCATCCAAAAACCAGGGAAACCAGCTTCTGATCACAACTCTTATAGGCCGATTGCAATGCTATCCTGTATCCGGAAATTGATGGAAAAAATGATACTCCGTCGTTTAGACCACTGGGTCGAATCAAATGGCCTACTATCAGATACTCAATTTGGCTTCCGCCGTGCCAAAGGGACGAATGATTGTCTTGCGTTGCTTTCAACAGATATTCAGCTGGCGTATGCTCGCAAAGAACAAATGGCGTCTGCGTTCTTGGACATTAAGGGGGCTTCTGATTCCGTTTCTATTGACATTCTTCGGGTAAACTTCACCGACAAGGATTTTCTCCAATTTTGAACAATTTTTTGCACAATTTGCTGTCCGAAAAGCACATGCATTTTACGCACGGCGATTTGGCAACTTTTCGCATTAGCTACATGGGTCTTCCCCAGGGCTCATGTTTAAGTCCCCTTCTTTACAACTTTTATGTAAATGACATCGACGAATGTCTGGCAAATTCATGCACGATAAGACAACTTGCAGACGACAGTGTAATCTCTGTTACAGGAGCCAAAGCTGCCGATTTGCAAGGACCATTGCATGATACCTTGGACAATTTGTCTGCTTGAGCTATACAGCTAGGTATCGAATTCTCTCCGGAGAAGACTGAGATAGTAGTTTTTTCTAGGAAGCATGAACCAGCTCAGCTTCAAACACAATTAATGGGTAAAACGATTTCTAAGGTTTTGGTACACAAATATCTTGGTATCTGGTTCGACTCAAAAGGCACCTGGGGTTGTCACGTTAGGTATCTGATGAAAAAATGTCAACAAAGAGTGAATTTTCTTCGGACAATAACCGGACAATGGTGGGGAGCCCACCCAGGAGACCTTATAAGGCTTTACCAAACAACGATATTGTCTGTCATTGAGTACGGGTGTTTCTGCTTCCGCTCCACAGCAAACACACATTTGATCAAACTGGAGCGAATACAATATCGTTGTTTGCGTATCGCCTTGGGTTGCATGCAGTCGACCCATACGATGAGTTTGAAGGTCTTAGCTGGAGTACTACCATTGAAAAACCGCTTCTGGAGCCTGTCTTCTCGCATTCTTATCAAATGTGAGGTCTTGAACCGTCCTGTGTTTGAAAATTTTGAAAGGTTAATCGAACTTAATTCTCAAACCCGTTTTATGACATTGTATTTCAATCACATGTCCCATAATATTAACCCTTCTTCGAATATTCCAAATCGTGTCGACTTATCAAATACTTCTGATTCTACTGTGTTTTCCGATACATCCATGATAGAAGAAACTCGTGGAATCCCGGATCATTTACGCGTGCAGCAGATCCCCAAAATTTTTTCCAATACATATCGAAACATCAACTGCGACAATATGTTCTACACTGACGGATCACTTCTTGATGGGTCCACTGGCTTCGGTATTTTCAATAACAATTTAACCGTCTCCCATAAGCTTGGTAATCCTGCTTCTGTTTACGTCGCAGAATTGGCTGCAATTCAGTACATCCTAGGGATTATCGAAAAAATGCCCACGGACCATTATTTCATCTTTACGGACAGTCTCAGTTCCATTGAGGCTCTCCGATCGGTGAAAGATGTTAAGCACTCTCCGTATTTCCTGGGGAAAATACGAGAACATCTGAGTGCTTTATCCGAAAAATCGTATCAGATTACCTTAGCGTGGGTCCCTTCTCACTGCTCGATACCGGGCAATGAGAAAGCGGACTCTTTGGCTAATGTGGGCGCAACAAACGGTGATATTTATGAAAGACCAATTGCCTTTAATGAATTTTTTGCATTTGTACGTCAGAATACGATCATCAGTTGGCAAAATGCTTGGACCAGAGGGGAACTGGGAAGGTGGTTACATTCCATAATCCCCAAGGTGTAGACGAACCCGTGGTTCAAGGGGTTGGATGTAGGTCGGGATTTCATTTGCGTGATGTCCCGGCTTATGTCCAATCACTATAGATTTGACGCGCATCTCCGTCGTGTTGGGCTCGGGGAAAGTGGTATCTGTGCCTGTGGTGAAGGTTATCACGACATAGAGCACGTTGTTTGGTCATGCCCTGTACACCGTGACGCCAGGTCTAAATTAATAGCTTCCCTGCAGGCCGAAAGTAGGCAGCCGGCTGTTCCTGTTCGTGATGTCTTGGCGAGCCGTGACCTATCCTACATGTCCCTTGTATACGTTTTCCTGAAATCCATCCACGCCCCAGTTTAATCCTATTCCCTTCCGCCTACATCCAACCAAACGACAAGAACACGTTAAGACCCCGGATCCGGAAACAGCAACTAGACCCGCACGATACTCTCAGGTCCCGAGGGAGACAACCCAATATGCCAGTCCGTAATATCTTGGCCCTGCAGCGAAACATATTCAATATGCTGCTTACCTATGGCGATGGAAAACCATCAAACAACAAATCAGTGCTTATAGGAAGTATGGCGGAGGTGAAAAGCATATCACTCAATGCCGTACTTGCCAACGTTATGGCCATGGTTCCAAATTCTGTAACATGGACCAAAAATGTCTCAATTGTGGAGACTCTTCTCACAAAAAGGACACATGTCCTGTGAAAGAGAGTAAAAATTTTCGCTGTGCGAATTGTAACGGCAACCATATGTCAAATTTTTATCAATGCCCAGTCCGTTTAGCAATTGTTAAGGCAAGGCAAGGTAAACAAAATTCAATTTCTCAATTAAAACCAACTTCAAAACAAAATTCTCCAAGCGTACCAGTGACGCATAGTTTACCTACTCCTTTGCATACCCGTTTAACTTATGCACAGGTTACAGGTAGTTCGAACATTATACCGCCTAGTGTTGGTAGTTCGAAAATGACCGTTAATTTGGGTAAGCGAAACACGCTAGAAAATAATTGTACACCTATCACTCCAGCTAATATTGCTACCAAAAATATTTTTTCTAATGTCAACTGCCTGGGGCCTATTACGGCAGGTAAACTTTCTTTTTTGCAACAGGCAATGTTCGATCTTATGAACGCCATGTTGCAGGCAAAATCAATGTTTGAAGCCATTCAAATAGGCACAAATTTTACTATTAAAATTGTTTCTAATTTAAAATTTAGCAATGATTTTAAATAAAACAATTAAAATTTTAAATTGGAATGCTCGCTCATTGAAGGCCAATGAGAATGAGCTTTTTAATTTTTTAACAGTAAATAATGTGCATATTGCAATTATTACTGAAACATTTTTGAAACCTAACATAAAATTAAAATATGATCCCTACTACGTGGTTCATAGATATGATAGGATTCAGGGTTCCGGCGGTGGAGTTGCAATTGTTATTCATCCCCGAATCAAACATCGTGCTCTTTCCCATCTTGAGACGAAAGTTATTGAAACTTTGAGAATTGAAGTTCAAACTGAACTTGGGATTTTATTTATTGCCGCAGCATATTTACCATTTCAATGCACACGCGAGCTCAAAAATTATTTTAAAGGTGATTTACAAAAACTCACCAGAAATCGTTCGAAATTTTTTATAATCGGCGATTTTAACGCTAAACATCGTTCATGGAATAATTCTCAAAGTAATTCCAATGGCAAAATTTTATTCAATGATTGTTCTTCAGGATACTATTCTATTCTGTCTCCGAATAGTCCTACATGCTTTTCTTCTGTAAGAAACCCTTCAACAATTGATTTGGTGCTAACAGATCAAAGTCATGAATGTAGTGATTTGATCACACATGCTGACTTTGATTCTGACCATCTTCCAATAACTTTTTCTTTATCACATGAATCAGTTTTAAACCCTATGAGCTCTGTTTTTAATTACAACAAGGCTAATTGGGAAAGATACAAAACTCATATTGAGAGAAATTTTAATAATGAGCTTGATTTGCAAAACGAAGTGAATATTGATTCCGCTTTGGAAGCATTAAAATGTGCAATTGTTGATGCCAGGAATTATTCTGTTCCAAAGGCTCAAAGGAAGTTTGATTCACCAATAATTGACGAAAATCTTCAACTTCTAATTCGTTTGAAAAATGTCCGCAGACGTCAATATCAACGTTCTCGTGACCCTGTTTTTAAAACTATTTATAAAGATTTACAGAAAGAGATTAAACATAGATTTACTCTTCTGAGAAATCAAAATTTTGAGACTAAAGTTGAAAAATTGAAACCATATTCAAAACCATTTTGGAAGCTGTCGAAGATTCTTAAGAAACCTTCAAAGCCTATTCCAGTTTTAAAAGATGGTGAACGTTTTCTTGTATCCAATGAACAAAAGGCTCAAAGACTTGCTCAGCAGTTTGAGAGTGTTCATAACTCAAATTTGAATTTTGTGAGTCCAATTGAAAATGAAGTCACACGTCAATTTGATTTAATTTCTTCCCAAAATTTTTTACCTGCAGAAATAATTGAAACTAACTTGAATGAGATTAAATCAATTATTAAAAATTTCAAAAATCTGAAAGCACCTGGGGACGATGGAATCTTTAATATACTAATCAAACATCTCCCTGAGAGCACAATGGAATTTTTAGTGAAAATTTTCAATTGCTGCTTCAAAATTGCATATTTTCCCAAATTATGAAAAATGCAAAAATTACTCCAATTTCAAAACCGGATAAGAACCCAGCTGAAGTTTCAAGTTATCGACCAATCAGTTTGCTTTCTTCAATAAGTAAACTGTTTGAGAGAATTATTCTTAACAGAATGATGTCACACATCAACGAAAATTCAATTTTTGCAAATGAACAGTTTGGATTTCGCCATGGGCATTCCACAACTCATCAATTGCTCAGAGTTACTAATATGATACGAGCTAACAAATCTGAAGGTTATTCCACTGGAGCTGCTCTTTTAGACATAGAAAAAGCATTCGACAGTGTTTGGCATAAAGGTTTGATTGCGAAATTGCAAACTTTTAATTTTCCAATTTTCCTAATCAAAATTTTAAAAAATTATCTTACTGATCAAACTCTGCAGGTTGTCTATCAGAATTCAAAATCTGATAGATTTCCTGTCAGAGCAGGTGTACCTCAAGGTTCAGTCTTGGGTCCAGTCCTGTACAACATATTCACTTCAGATCTTCCTGATTTGCCTCCAGGATGCACAAAGGCACTGTTCTGCGATGACACAAGCATTTCCGTAAAAGGAAAAAGTCTTCGTGTCATATGCAGTCGATTGCAGAAAAGTTTAGATATTTTTTCTTACTACTTGCAAAAGTGGAAAATCTCTCCCAATGCTTCTAAAACTCAAATGATAATTTTTCCGCATAAGCCTAGGGCTTCTTTCCTCAAGCCAAACAATAATCACGTTGTCAAGATGAATGGGGTTATTTTAAGTTGGTCCGACAAGGTTAAGTACTTGGGACTAATTTATGATAAAAAACTTATTTTCAAAGAGCACATTGAGAGTATACAAGCCAAGTGCATCAAATACACGAGATGTTTATATCCTCTCATTAACAGGAATTCTAAACTTTGTTTAAAGAACAAACTTTTGATTTACAAACAAATTTTTAGACCAGCAATGCTTTATGCTGTACCGATCTGGTCAAGTTGCTGTTCAACAAGGAAGAAAACGCTCCAAAGGATTCAGAATAAAATTCTGAAAATGATTTTGAAGCGTCCTCCTTGGTTTGGTACACTCGAATTACATAGACTTACTGGTGTTGAACCATTAGAAGCTATGTCAAATAAAATTATTAACAATTTTCGACAAAAATCGTTGCAATCCTCAATTGCTACGATAAGCTCTCTTTATAGCCAATAAGTTAGCAATTAAGTTAGTTGTAAGTTTACTTCCCCTTTTCTGACAAGTAGGTTTAAATCCCTACGAATGATAAGTCCTAATTGCAAGGCAAACAAATCCTAACAATTAAAATTACAAATTTCTAACAGTGTTGAGAAGTCACCATTTGTGATTGGACACACATACTCATTATTCACTAATATTTATCATAAATACTTAAGCTACTAACAAATCCCCCCTTAAAAAAAAAAAAACAAATCAGTGCTTTTCATGCAAAACATTCTAGCTTAAGTTAGATTTAGTTTCAGCTCGTAGTCGGCAGCGAGGATAAAAAATTTGCTCTTAGTTATTAAGATACTTTAGAAAGTAAGCTACCAGATATAATTGGCGCCGTTAAACATTGAATTGTATTTGTGCCGTGTCAAATAAACTATAGATGAGGAAAAAAAAAAAAAAAAAAATATATATATATATATATATATATATATATATATATATATATATATATATATATATATATATATATATATATATATGTATGTATATATATATATATATATATATATATATATATATATATATATATATGTATATATATATATATATATATATATATATATATATATATATATATATATATATATATATATATATATATGTATATATATATATATATATATATATATATATATATATATATATATATATATATATATATATATATATATATATATATATATATATATATATATATATATATATATATATATATATATATATATATATATATATATATATATATATATATATATATATATATATATATATATATATAAATATATATATATATATTATATATATATATATATATATATATATATATACATATATATATATATATATATATATATATAT
Organism: Wyeomyia smithii; assembly: GCF_029784165.1. NCBI lineage: Eukaryota > Metazoa > Arthropoda > Insecta > Diptera > Culicidae > Wyeomyia > Wyeomyia smithii. The sequence goes on along the minus strand of NW_026598982.1, from coordinate 7,287 downwards.
ATATATATATATATATATATATATATACATATATATATATATATATATATATATATATATATATATATATATATATATATATATATATATATATATATATATATATATATATATATATATATATATATATATATATATATATATATATATATATATATTGGCAGAGCTGTATGCCACCACGGGTCGGTATTTGGCGATTACCGTAGGCCACGGAAGTGCTAACTGCAAGAACGCAGTCCCGGACCATCAGCGAGAGCTAGCCTAGGTTGTGGTGAGACCCAGGCATTGGGCCGCCGAATTCTCACAAAAGCCACATTATCCGGAAGCAGCTCTGACGGAGCGAATAGTGCCGCTCCCACCACCCAAATGCACTAATTCGCCCATTGGGATTGATGCCAGTAAGTTCCCAATTACGGTAACTGGTCGCAACGCCATATGATAAGAGTCGGATTTCGTTTTCGTACCACGATTCTGGGCTGGCACCTGCGCCGAGCTCCCTTAGTAAGGTCGTGTGACAACGGCTTGAAACGGCGAGACAACAACCGGTGCAGGGGTCTCCGTCCCGTAAAACCTGGCAGGCCTTCCAGTACGTTCCAAATTCATTGCCCGGTGGGAACCGGGCAGGAGTGGGATCAGATGTCCTTTCCTGACTTGCGCCGGTCGGGGGTGTCATAGTTGCTCATAAGGCGCTATGGCAGCCGCCCCTAGCCATGGCCTCACTGCTTCGGCATAGACTACCATGGGACCAGATAGGCGACCACTCCAGTATGGATAAGGATAGCGGCTGGAAGGGGGACCCACTAAACAAAAATGGATTCAACTGAAAATAATCAACAAATGGGCGCAGATGGGTTGAAAAACCCGTTTGCACGAGGAGGCATCCAGAGGTCTCCGCCGAGAAAGGCGGAGATGGATGCAGTAAAGGACGCCTGCGAAGACGGCAAAGGCAGTACGCCTACCGGATCGACGCAAGACATCGCAGTGGCTGGTCCACTGTTGATAAAGGCGGTCGGAAGACAGCGAGACACGCTACCGAAGGTAGTAGCGCTGTCGGAGCAGCTCGATGCCATAATCGAGTTTGCGAAAAGTCGCACCAACACGACGAAGTACCTGAAGCAGGCTCTCTACATGCTTCGGTCCTCCGTCGATGCTGCGAAGAAGGAGCACGCCGAGCTCAAGGCAAGAGCGGTGGCTGCAGAGAAGAATGCAACGGAGGTGACCGGAAGGGCGACGAAGTCGGTCCAAACGGACACCTGCACGTCTGCAGCGGTTTGCGCCTCCGGGTCAGCCGCAAAAAGAGCAAGGCAGTCTCCGGGGGAAGCCCCCGAGAACAGCAAGAAACGGTTGGTTGTGCTAAGCCCGCGAGATAGCACACCACCGGCCTCCAAGTCCGCCGAAAAGTCTGCCGAAGTGGCAGCTAAGGGAAACCCTTGGGTTACCGTGGGAGGAAGGAAGCGCCAAAAAGACAGCAAGCGCAACGACGAGAAGGCGACAAATCGTCCAAAAACGGGAAAGAAGGCGCGAAGCAGGGGCGACGCCCTCATACTCAAGACGGAGGGGTCCAAGTACTCCGAAGTCTTGAAGAAAATGAGAGGCGAAACCCAGCTCAAGGATCTGGGAGCGGATGTGCGGACCATCCGTCGTTCTCGCACCGGCGAGATGATCCTTGAGCTCCGTAAGGATGCTAAAAACAAGGGCGCTGCCTACAAGACGGTAGCCGAGCAGGTCCTCGGGAAAGATGTGCAAATTCGGGCACTCACCTCAGAGGTGACTCTCCAGCTCAAAAACCTGGATGAAATCACCGAGAGGTGCGATATTGCACAGGCCCTCAAGGAGAAGTGCGGAGTGGAAGTAGCCACTGAGGTAATTCGCCTCCGAAAGGGTCCAGCGGGGACCCAGGTGGCCACTTTCCGGCTTGCATCGGCCGATGCAACTCTGGCCCTGAAGACAGCCAAACTTAAGGTTGGCTGGTCAGTATGTCCCCTGAGCATACTCCAGCAGCCGGACGTTTGCTTCAGGTGTTTCGAGGGAGGACACAAGTCCTGGACCTGCAAGGGGCCCGATAGGAGCCAGTTATGTAGGCGTTGTGGTGGTGCTGGCCATAAAGCTAAAGACTGCGGGGAGCCTCCCAAGTGCTTGGTATGTACTGGAAAACGGGACGCCAAGCACTTTATGGGAGGCCCACGGTGCCCAGCCGGTAAGGCGGCCACGAAACCACGGGCGTGAGGGTGTCACAATTGAACCTGAACCATTGCTATGCGGCACAGCAGCTGCTATACCAAGCAGCGTTTGAGTCGCGGTCGGACATCGCAATCGTATCGGACCAAAGGCGTGTTGGCGCCTGCAGAGCGATCACCAGCGATGCTGGAGCGCATCATCGAGGGACTCTTTCCACGACACGAGCCAAATCCTTGGCCTCCGGTTGCTGAGTCTCACGTCCGACGTTCCAGTATCTCAGACACAGACCAGGGATGGTCGGCCAACCTGCCGGGCATCCAATCCGTGAGAGACGGCAGCCGTGCAGAGGTTGTGGAGGAGGTAAGGGTTACGAATGAGGAACTCATCGTGATCGCCAACTCCCTAAAGGTGAGCAAGGCACCGGGACCGGATGGAATCCCGAACTTGGCCATCAGGACGGCCATGAAAGTGGCCCCTGATCTATTTCGAGCAGTCATGCAGAAGTGCCTGGATGACTGCCTCTTTCCGGACAGGTGGAAGCAACAGAGATTGGTGCTATTGCCGAAGGCTGGGAAACCGCCAGGGGACCCATTGGCATACAGACCTATCTGTCTGCTGGACACTACGGGCAAGGTGCTTGAGAGGATTATCCTCAACAGACTGGTGAAGTACACAGAGGGTGTAAACGGTCTGGCGAGTAACCAGTTCGGCTTCCGGAAAGGTAGATCCACGCTGGATGCTATTCTCTCTGTCACCAAGACGGCAGAGGTAGCACTCCAGCGTAAGAGTTGGGGCATACGCTATTGCGCAATCGTCACGCTTGACGTGAAGAATGCATTCAATAGCGCCAGTTGGGACTCCATAGCGCTCGCGCTTAGGAGCATCCACGTACCGGTGTCGCTGTACAAGATTTTGGAAAATTATTTCCAGAATCGGGTACTAGTTTACAACACGGAGGAGGGTCAGAAGTGCGTCCCAATCACCGCAGGGGTACCGCAAGGTTCCATCCTGGGCCCGGTGTTGTGGAATGTCATGTATGACGGGGTGTTGAAACTAAAGTTCCCTGTAGGGGTTGTGATCGTCGGTTTTGCAGACGACATCACGCTAGAGGTCTACGGCGAGTCGATCGAAGAGGTCGAGTTGACGGCCGCGCACTGCATACGCAAGGTCGAAGACTGGATGCACTCTAGGAAACTGGAGTTAGCGCACCATAAAACGGAGGTTACGGTTGTGAACAACCGCAAATTAGAGCAACAGGCGGTGGTCAGAGTCGGTGACTGCACCATTACCTCAAGGCGTTCCTTGAAGCTCTTGGGGGTTATGGTTGACGATAAGCTCACATTTAAGAGTCACGTCGACTATGCCTGTAAGAGGGCTTCAACGGCCGCTGCAGGACTATCTCGAATGATGTCCAATAGCTCAGCGGTATATGGCAGCAAGCGTAAACTTCTTGCCAGCGTGGTTTCGTCCATACTTAGGTATGGTGGGCCAGCGTGGTCCAAAGCGTTAGGTACCAACAGTCATCGTCGAAAACTGGAAAGTACCTACAGGCTCATGTGCCTGAGGGTTGTGAGCGCGTACCGTACAGTGTCATACGACGCAATCTGCGTCCTGTCCGGCATGATGCCTATCAGCATAGCCATTAAGGAGGACGTAGAATGCTTCGATCAACGTGACACAAGGGGTATACGAGGCACCAGAAGGTCATTCTCGATGATCAGAATGGTCCAATTCCGCAAAGGGTAGATGGACGCATCGACTTATTCCGGACGTATCCGGATGGGTCGGGAGGCGCCATGGAGAAGTTAACTTCCACTTGACACAGATTCTGTCAGGTCATGGTTGCTTCAGGCAGTATCTACACAGATTCGGGCATGCGGGGTCCCCCATGTGTCCCGAGTGTGCGGATGCGGAAGAAACTGCTGAGCACGTCTTTTTCGTGTGCCCTCGTTTTGTGCATGCGCGGAGCGACATGATGAATTCGATCCAGATCCTATTCAGTCAATCTATATTTTGTGTTCTTAATCGATCATACTCATCTGTCGAGTATCACTCAGCTTGGATTAATTGAAGATAAAAATTCATAGGACATTCGTTGGCTCCTGTAGCGAAAACTTCTCCTTATGGCGGTTTCGATTACTCCCTTAGTTTTAAGAGGCATTTTAATCCGCTTGATCTTCATGCACTTTGACTAATACTGCGACCTGCGTGTTGACTAATATCGGCTGTTTCTTCAAATACGGAAGGCAACGTTGGCGGTTTTCGGTGAAAGCTAACTTTATATAACACTGTTTCAACCAAAAACAATAAATTAAAAATATTTAGCGAGAAAGTTGTGACGCAGTAGAAAAATTGCGCCCGTCCGCGTTCGTGCTTTACTTCGATCTCCACAGTTTAGTTTAATTTAGTGTTAGTAAAAAAATTAATTTTTTTACTTCTAAAATTTTGAAGAACTTGCCCCCCCCCCTATTAAAAATTCTGGCTACGCCCATGTATGCAGTTTGTGAGGATGCGAAAATGAACGGGAATAGAAGGTGTGACTTTTAAGCTTAGAAATTTTTTTCCATCGTCCAGACGGGACTCGAACCCGCAATCTCCGTTGTCTCCGGCAAGGAGTTTTAGCCAATTAAACTACTCTGCTGTTTATTAATGATCTGGCCAAGTTAGAGCTGCATGGAAAATTACGTCTCTTTGCTGACGACACTTCAGTCTTTTATCAAGGAACTGAATGCACCGCTATCCAGCTTCAAATCGAACGGGACCTCCTTCTTCTACATGACTACTTTCAAACTAATTTGATGTCAATGAATCTCTCGAAAACCAAGTATATGCTCATTCACTCGTTCCGCCGAGAACTCCCGGCTCGCGAGCCAATTAAAATCGCCAATCGTGTCATCGAAAAAGTATTTGAATACCCATTTCTCGGCCTAACGCTAGACAATAGAATGAACTGGAAGGCCCATCTTGAGTCTCTCAAGCGAAAGCTAACATCACTATGTGGTATATTAAGGAAGGTTTCATCATTTTTGCCTTTGGCGACTATGAAAACACTATACTTCTCACTAATCCATTCTCGGCTCCAGTACCTAGTTGCAACGTGGGGACTGGCTTGCAAATCTTCTTTAAGAGAGCTACAGGTGATACAAAACAGAAGCTTAAAAGCCGTGTTCCGGAAACCTCATCTGTATCCCACTCATCTACTATACGAAAATCCCAGGGACTCAGCTTTACCAATCCGCGCACTCCAGGAGTATCAAATGTTGATCCACTTGCGAAATAACATCACTTCAACAGTCCTTGTCACAAGAAGAATGCACGAAAACCGCTCAAGCAGACAAACTGGTCACCTATATTTGACACGATTCAACACGGAATACGGTCGTAAAAAAATGTCGTACATTGGCAGCAAACTGTTTAACGACCTCCCCCCATCATGTAAAAATGCCCCCACAACACATATCTTCAAGCGTCGTTTGCGAGCTATCATCAAAACGAAAATACCACAGTATCTAGCCTAATTCTGGATTACACCCGAATACTACAAAACACTACTCACCAATGCCTTCGCCGTACGCCGAAACCAGAGCAGCGCCATCAACGCGCGAACCACCAGCACCACCCCACAATTGTAGACAAGTATCATCACCAGCTTCAACTTGTAGTTAACAACATCGTATCGCACTTCCTTAAAAGAGCAGATGCTCACTGGAAGTGCAAACTTATTCTAGCGATTCAAGTGTAAAATATAAAAATATATAAGGTTATTCCGAACGACTCTGGAATTAACGTTTAGATTTATGTTGCCTAGTATTACAGCACAGTCGGTTCTCGCCATCAGGGTATCAGCAATTAACATAGCTCGTGAAAGATCACGTCTTACTTTCAAAGAGTCAAGGCCGATGAGCTGCGCGCGATTTTCGTAACTGGGGAGCTGGTGAGGATCGTTCCAAGGTAGATGTCGAAGAGCAAAACGTACAAATCTCCGCTGAATCGCTTCGATTCTGTTGGCACCATTAAAGTTGTGAGGGTTCCACACTGCCGAACAGTATTCTAGCGTCGAGCGAACTTATGAGCAATATAGACTTTTTAAGCAGTACCTGAAATTCTTGGCCATTCTCATTATCACTCCCAAATTTCGCGAGGCTTTGGCAACGATATAGCAGATATGCTCCTTAAAAGTGAGTTGACTATCTATCAGCACTCCTAAATCATTTACAATTACTTCACGCTTAATCGGCACTGCCCCGAGGTGGTAGTCGAACATAACAGGTCGTTTTTTCCTGGTCAGCGAAATCACAGAACATTTTTCCGGATTTGGAGTCATCTTTTTGATGTCACACCATTTAGCAAAATTTTCCAACTGATGTTGTAGATAGAGAGCATCCTCTGAGCACCTCACTTTGGCGTAAATTTTCATGTCGTCGGCAAAAGATATTCTGGGGCGACTGAGAATGCAGTTCACATTGTTGAAGTAGAGGATAAAGATTAAAGGCCCGAGGTGACTACCTTGTGGGATTCCGAAAGAAGCATGAAATTTTCGCGATCTGTTGTCTCCAATTTTTACCATGATGTGGCAATTCGCAAGATACGATTTAAGCCAGCGTAAAATGTTTCCGCCAAATCCCATTCGGTCGAGTTTTTCAATGGCAATGTTGTGGTTGTTTTTATCGAAGGCTGCTGACAAATCAGTGTATATAGCGTCGGTTTGGTGCCCCTCAGACATAATATCCATTGCAAATGAGGTGAACGTTAGAAGGTTCGTCGTTGTTGAACGCTTTGGCATGCATCCATGCTGCGTATCGGAGATAAGAGGCTTACAATGGTAAAAAATCGGTTCCATCACGACCAACTCGAACACTGCATTTAAGGCGGAGATACCGCGGTAATAATCGACGTTTCTCTTGTCACCTTTATTGTAAACCGGAAACATATACGCGAACTTCCATGCAGATGGAAAGTTGCCTGTAGAGAGTGAAAGGCGGAAAAGATGACAAAGCGGAGTAACTAAGCCGGTAGCGCATCGCTTCAGTAGAATAGCCGGTATACCGTCAGGGCCGGTCGAGAAGGAAGGCTTAAGTTTCGAAAGCGCCGACTGGATCGTCAAGACGT
>NW_026598981.1:12500-15000 GCF_029784165.1 Wyeomyia smithii | reverse complement strand
CATGATCGATCGTCATCATCGCGTGTAGCTGAGAATCCAAACACCCGGTCTGTGGTGTATGTCTCGGGTGCGGTGGATGATTATGTCACGTAGCCGGCACGTAGTGTATCATCCCGTATACAGTGCACCTCTTCCTACAAGGTTTGGTAGGTTAGCTTGGCATGCATAGCTAGAAGATTTTCTGGGGGTCCGAATTAGGATACTCTCCCCTTATAACAAACAGCTTCAATTACAACCCACGTAGCGCTTCAAAGCGCATAGAACATGTTGATACATACAGAGCAGGAGAGAACAACTGGCAGCCGTTATGGAAACTGTGTGTTAATGTTTCAAAAGCGACAATTGGGATGACCGATGTTCATAACTTAGTAGTTTCAACATCAGGGGAAAGTGATCTAATGCGGACCTGTTCTGATTAAGAAAAACTAAAATAATTTGACATGAGATTAATTTTATTTATTCAGATTCATGTCTTATTTTGGTTGCTGGTTGTTTCGGTGGCCTACCAACAGGCCTCTTAATCTTGCGTGGGCGGCCAACGGGCCTCTTGGCAGTGCCTTTACTTTGAGCAGGTCGCCCAACGGGCCTCTTAGCAATGGTTGGATACTTTGGTGGTCGGCCAACGGGCCTCTTAGCAATGGTTGGATACTTTGGTGGTCGGCCAACGGGCCTCTTAGCAATGGCTAGTGACTTTGGAGGTCGGCCAACAGGCCTTTTTAGTATAACGACTGGAGGCTTGCGGGGTCGGCCAACGGGCCTCTTATCCGCTGCAGCCTGTGATTTGCGGGGTCTTCCAGGTGGTCTCTTTATCACCACTATCGTTGGTCTTGGTGGTGCACTAACGAGGCTATGAAACTGCACAGTTGCTTTACGTGGTCGGCCTACTCGCCGTTGAGTGGGTCGGGCTACTCCCTTCGCTTGTATGTTTTGTTCCTTTGAAGAGAATGAATCATTTAGTGTCAAACAGAGCTTCGTGAGAAATAAAAACATACCATCAGAGCGATTTCAGCGGGGTCCGTCAGTATAGCAGCTCGTCCAGGTTTTCGTCCTCGTCTGCCTGTAGCACGCGGTGGTGCCCGCGGGATTGGTCTGATTCTGCAAAGAGTGTCCAGCAGTGATCCTGGTATTATTTCGTCAACCAAGGAAGGTCCTGTCACTGATGATGGAGCATAATCCAATGCAGTGAATACATCCGGGTTGAAGGGCCAAATACCTGATGCCCGGAACCCGGCCTTGATGTTTCGCTCCGTGGCACTCCGTTCGAGAGCGCTGTCGATGATAGCCGGAAGGTCAAAAATAGACATCGGCTTTCCGGGATGCCTGTATGTCCATTCGTCGCACAGCACATTCATTGCGTGTTTGAACGGCGAAAACACACTCACGTCCAAGGGTTGTAAGCGGTGAGAGCAATGGGGTGGTATTGTAAGTAGGTGAATGCCATTATCCCTGCAAAACTCGATTGCAGGTAGACTTCTGTGTGAACCGTGGTTGTCCACAATCAACAAAAGCGGGTTTTCTTTGGACACTCGCGTAAATGCTTTAAAGTGTCGGAGAACATCCAGATAAATATCTGCATTCATCCACCCTGTATTACTCACCGCTCCAGCGCATCCCGTTGGACCACCATCCAGAAAGTGTGGATGGAAACGTTTTCGAGGAAAAACGAAAAATGGTGGCATTTTATTGCCAGTGGCGGAAACCGCAAGTACCATCGTAACCAACGGGCCCCGATCGGCCGAAGTTACTCGACCAACACGTTTGACTCCACGGTGACTAGCAACTCGTTGAGGTTTCTGAACTGTTGTCACTCCAGTCTCGTCCAGATTCCAGATGGAATTTGGTTCGAACGTTATATTCTCGGCTACTGTGCGTAGAAGATCGAAAAACTTGCCCACATTTGTGGGATTAAAAGCAGAGACTCTGGCTATGCTGGTCGCCTCGGGTGAACGCATCGACAGGTTCGGCCTTCGGCGCAGAAAGTTCCGAAACCAAACAGGGCCTGCCTTTGCGTTCGCGATCCAATTGTCGGGAACCGGAATCCCCAGCTGGTTCGCGAATTGTGGTGCAAGCACACGAATGTCTCTGGATGTTAGACCGAAGAACTTGTCCGAGCATAGCAAGCAATACTTTTCGAATGCCCGTTCTGGTTCCTTGGGGAACAACGGTGGTCTTCCGCGCTTACAAATTTGCACATCCTCCATCGATATCGTAGGATGTAGCGGGTCCGCTTGCACCATCAGGCCAGTGTTTAACCGCTTGTGGCGAAGCAAGGTGGTACGGGGTATACCATACTCTCCAGCAGCTGCCCGTAACGACTTGCCAAACTTAATGGCAATAATCGCCAACTTGATCGCCTGCTCCCGTTCACCACGTTTCACTGCCGCGTTACTCATATCGAACAGTTTGTATATCCAATCGAATCAAAAGCAAAAGCAAAAAACGTAATCGTATCACAAGTATAAAAATTGTACTGAAACGGTTCTTGCCATGAGCTCGCATT
>NW_026598981.1:0-2500 GCF_029784165.1 Wyeomyia smithii | reverse complement strand
ATACGAAAATGTATAATAATAACAGAATTCGACACACGCTTTGCCCCCTCATACTGCGCCCACAGACCGAACCGTAGTGTACGGACCGGCTAGCACGGCATTGCATGGTCGACCGTCACCCTACCATGCATCAGTGTGCGAGCCAGCAGCCGGTCGGTGGTGTATGTCTCGGGTGCGGTGAATGATTATGTCACGAAGCCGGCACGTAGTGTATCATCCCGTATACAGTGCTTGGCATGATCGATCGTCATCACCGCGTGTAGCTGAGAATCCAAACACCCGGTCTGTGGTGTATGTCTCGGGTGCGGTGGATGATTATGTCACGAAGCCGGCACGTAGTGTATCATCCCGTATACAGTGCTTGGCATGATCGATCGTCATCATCGCGTGTAGCTGAGAATCCAAACACCCGGACTGTGGTGTATGTCTCGGGTGCGGTGAATGATTATGTCACGAAGCCGGCACGTAGTGTATCATCCCGTATACAGTGCTTGGCATGATCGATCGTCATCATCGCGTGTAGCTGAGAATCCAAACACCCGGACTGTGGTGTATGTCTCGGGTGCGGTGAATGATTATGTCACGAAGCCGGCACGTAGTGTATCATCCCGTATACAGTGCTTGGCATGATCGATCGTCATCATCGCGTGTAGCTGAGAATCCAAACACCCGGTCTGTGGTGTATGTCTCGGGTGCGGTGGATGATTATGTCACGAAGCCGGCACGTAGTGTATCATCCCGTATACAGTGCTTGGCATGATCGATCGTCATCATCGCGTGTAGCTGAGAATCCAAACACCCGGACTGTGGTGTATGTCTCGGGTGCGGTGGATGATTATGTCACGAAGCCGGCACGTAGTGTATCATCCCGTATACAGTGCTTGGCATGATCGATCGTCATCATCGCGTGTAGCTGAGAATCCAAACACCCGGACTGTGGTGTATGTCTCGGGTGCGGTGAATGATTATGTCACGAAGCCGGCACGTAGTGTATCATCCCGTATACAGTGCTTGGCATGATCGATCGTCATCATCGCGTGTAGCTGAGAATCCAAACACCCGGTCTGTGGTGTATGTCTCGGGTGCGGTGGATGATTATGTCACGTAGCCGGCACGTAGTGTATCATCCCGTATACAGTGCTTGGCATGATCGATCGTCATCATCGCGTGTAGCTGAGAATCCAAACACCCGGTCTGTGGTGTATGTCTCGGGTGCGGTGGATGATTATGTCACGTAGCCGGCACGTAGTGTATCATCCCGTATACAGTGCACCTCTTCCTACAAGGTTTGGTAGGTTAGCTTGGCATGCATAGCTAGAAGATTTTCTGGGGGTCCGAATTAGGATACTCTCCCCTAATAAAAATAATAATAATAATAATAATAATGATAATAATAATAATGATAAAAATTCTAAAGTGAATACTTCACCGAACGTCTAAGTCACGACCTCACGGCTGATAGTAGGATCAATCGAGTGTCTCCGCAGAACAAACAATGACGATCCAGCTTCGTGTTGTGGCACAGTGGCCGTATCTTACACGCGACCTTGTAGATGCAACTTGTAGTTGACTTCCACTCGCTCGATCGCATGGTGGTCCGTGCTGCTAGCGGGGTAACAGCGGTGCGGGAGATTTATTCTTGCTGATATATCAGCTGCGTATCAGGTCACTGGCGAGGTAGCCTGCCCCTACCAGTATGCAGAAGATGTTTTTGCCGATATACTGCAGGCTATTGATATCGCACAGTACAAGAACTAATAAAAAAAAACACCCGTACGATAACTCGTGTATTGTTATTTTGGGAATCAAACGGAGATAAACAATTTGCGTCTAATCGAGACGAAAGCAAAACAACGTGAGGGTAAAATTTGAAAAAAAAATATCAACCATCTTATTTATTTTAAAACTATTCATTACATATATGTAAACTTTTTAGACATATTTATATATTCCAAAAGCTCTATTTTTCGTCCTTCCAAAACAGCCAAAATATAAAAAATCGGTTGAAAAATAACCGTATTAAACATAACAATGTTAGCTAATACAAAAACAGGGTTTCGACCATAACTTATAATTTTCGGGCTATTTGAAAAACTTCAAGTTAACGCGCAAGTAACACTTGACTAAAGCTACAACCCATACTAAGCCACATCAAAAGCTCTTGCATTTTTTCATCATTTGTAGCGCCGTGAAATAATTGTGCGATAGAAGCCAAAAATTCTTGTTTTCATAAAAAATATATAACTTAGCCAAATATCAACCGATTTCCACAAAACCACTTTCGTTTGATTCGAAATTGAATATACTTTCAAAATTATAGTATACTTGTGGTATGTTTCTTACAAAAATAGACGGCAAATTTCGAATTAAATTGGAAAATTGCGTGAAAATATCTAAAAATTAGATTTAAACTCAAATAACTCAACATATTTTATTGATATTAGTAAAAACCTGTAAATATTTTTAAAGCTCTATTTGTTCCCTTTCTAAAACTGCTTAA
>NW_026598980.1:0-50000 GCF_029784165.1 Wyeomyia smithii | reverse complement strand
CTGAGCTTAATTTGGGATCATTTTCTTTTTTGGCCTTTTCTGGCCTTTAGAAGACGTTTTCGACGATTCTGAGCTTAATTTGGGATCATTTTCTTTGTTGGCCTTTTCTGGCCTTTAGAAGGCGTTTTCGGCGATTCTGAGCTCAATTTGGGATCATTTTCTTTTTTTGGCCTTTAGAAGGCGTTTTCGGCGATTCTGAGCTTAATCTGGGATCATTTTCTTTTTTGGCCTTTTCTGGCCTTTAGAAGACGTTTTCGACGATTCTGAGCTCAATTTGGGATCATTTTCTTTTTTGGCGTTTTCTGGCCTTTAGAAGGCGTTTTCGGCGATTCTGAGCTCAATTCGGGATCATTTTCTTTTATGGCCTTTTCTGACCTTTAGAAGACGTTTTCGACGATTCTGAGCTCAATTTGGGATCATTTTCTTTTTTGGCCTTTTCTGGCCTTTAGAAGGCGTTTTCGGCGATTTTGAGCTCAATTTGGGATCATTTTCTTTGTTGGCCTTTTCTGGCCTTTAGAAGGCGTTTTCGGCGATTCTGAGCTCAATTTGGGATCATTTTCTTTTTTGGCCTTTTCTGGCCTTTAGAAGACGTTTTCGACGATTCTGAGCTTAATTTGGGATCATTTTCTTTGTTGGCCTTTTCTGGCCTTTAGAAGGCGTTTTCGGCGATTCTGAGCTCAATTTGGGATCATTTTCTTTTTTGGCCTTTTCTGGCCTTTAGAAGACGTTTTCGACGATTCTGAGCTTAATTTGGGATCATTTTCTTTTTTGGCCTTTTCTGGCCTTTAGAAGGCGTTTTCGGCGATTCTGAGCTTAATTTGGAATCATTTTCTTTTTTGGCCTTTTCTGGCCTTTAGAAGACGTTTTCGACGATTCTGAGCTTAATTTGGGATCATTTTCTTCGTTGGCCTTTTCTGGCCTTTAGAAGGCGTTTTCGGCGATTCTGAGCTCAATTTGGGATCATTTTCTTTTTTGGCCTTTTCTGGCCTTTAGAAGACGTTTTCGACGATTCTGAGCTCAATTTGGGATCATTTTCTTTTTTGGCCTTTTCTGGCCTTTAGAAGGCGTTTTCGGCGATTCTGAGCCCAATTTGGGATCATTTTCTTTTTTGGCCTTTTCTGGCCTTTAGAAGGCGTTTTCGACGATTCTGAGCTCAATTCGGGATCATTTTCTTTTTTGGCCTTTAGAAGGCGTTTTCGGCGATTCTGAGCTCAATTTGGGATCATTTTCTTTTTTTGGCCTTTTCTGGCCTTTAGAAGGCGTTTTCGGCGATTCTGAGCTTATTCTGGGATCATTTTCTTTTTTGGCCTTTTCTGGCCTTTAGAAGACGTTTTCGACGATTCTGAGCTTAATTTGGGATCATTTTCTTTTTTGGCCTTTAGAAGGCGTTTTCGGCGATTCTGAGCTCAATTTGGGATCATTTTCTTTTTTTGGCCTTTTCTGGCCTTTAGAAGGCGTTTTCGGCGATTCTGAGCTTAATCTGGGATCATTTTCTTTTTTGGCCTTTTCTGGCCTTTAGAAGACGTTTTCGACGATTCTGAGCTTAATTTGGGATCATTTTCTTTTTTGGCCTTTAGAAGGCGTTTTCGGCGATTCTGAGCTCAATTTGGGATCATTTTCTTTTTTTGGCCTTTTCTGGCCTTTAGAAGGCGTTTTCGGCGATTCTGAGCTTAATCTGGGATCATTTTCTTTTTTGGCCTTTTCTGGCCTTTAGAAGGCGTTTTCGACGATTCTGAGCTTAATTTGGGATCATTTTCTTTTTTGGCCTTTTCTGGCCTCTAGAAGACGTTTTCGACGATTCTGAGCTCAATTTGGGATCATTTTCTTTTTTGGCCTTTTCTGGCCTCTAGAAGACGTTTTCGACGATTCTGAGCTCAATTTGGGATCATTTTCTTTTTTGGCCTTTTCTGGCCTCTAGAAGACGTTTTCGACGATTTTGAGCTCAATTTGGAATCATTTTCTTTTTTGGCCTTTTCTGGCCTTTAGAAGGCGTTTTCGGCGATTCTGAGCTCAATTTGGGATCATTTTCTTTTTTGGCCTTTTCTGGCCTTTAGAAGGCGTTTTCGGCGATTCTGAGCTTAATTTGGAATCATTTTCTTTTTTGGCCTTTTCTGGCCTTTAGAAGACGTTTTCGACGATTCTGAGCTTAATTTGGGATCATTTTCTTTGTTGGCCTTTTCTGGCCTTTAGAAGGCGTTTTCGGCGATTCTGAGCTCAATTTGGGATCATTTTCTTTTTTGGCCTTTTCTGGCCTTTAGTAGACGTTTTCGACGATTCTGAGCTCAATTTGGGATCATTTTCTTTGTTGGCCTTTTCTGGCCTTTAGAAGGCGTTTGCGGCGATTTTGAGCTGAATTTGGAATCATTTTCTTTTATGGCCTGTTCTGGCCTTTAGAAGGCGTTTTCGGCGATTCTGAGCTCAATTTGGGATCATTTTCTTTTTTGGCGTTTTCTGGCCTTTAGAAGGCGTTTTCGGCGATTTTGAGCACAATTTGGGATCATTTTCTAATTTGGCTTTTTCTGGCCTTTAGAAGGCGTTTTCGGCGATTTTGAGCTCAATTTGGGATCATTTTCTTTTTTGGCCTTTAGAAGGCGTTTTCGGCGATTCTGAGCTCAATCATTTGGCCTTCTTCTTTTTTGGCCTTTTCTGGCCTTTAGAAGGCGTTTTCGGCGATTCTGAGCTCGATTCGGGATCATTTTCTTTTTTGGCCTTTAGAAGGCGTTTTCAGCGATTCTGAGCTCGATTTGGGATCATTTTCTTTTTTGGCCTTTTCTGGCCTTTAGAAGGCGTTTTCGACGATTCTGAGCTTAATTTGGGATCATTTTCTTTTTTGGCCTTTTCTGGCCTTTAGAAGACGTTTTCGGCGATTTCGAGCTCAATTAGGAATCATTTTCTTTTTTGGCCTTTTCTGGCCTTTAGAAGGCGTTTTCGGCGATTCTGAGCTCAATTTGGGATCATTTTCTTTTTTGTCCTTTTCTGGCCTTTAGAAGGCGTTTTCGGCGATTCTGAGCTTAATCTGGGATCATTTTCTTTTTTGGCCTTTAGAAGGCGTTTTCGGCGATTCTGAGCTCAATTTGGGATCATTTTCTTTTTTGGCGTTTTCTGGCCTTTAGAAGACGTTTTCAGCGATTCTGAGCTCAATTTGGGATCCTTTTCTTTTTTGGCGTTTTCTGGCCTTTAAAAGGCGTTTTCAGCGATTCTGAGCTCAATTTGGGATCATTTTCTTTTATGTCCTTTTCTGGCCTTTAGAAGGCGTTTTCGGCGATTTTGAGCTCAATTTGGGATCATTTTCTTTTTTGGCCTTTTCTGGCCTTTTCGGCGATTTTGAGCTCAATTAGGAATCATTTTCTTTTTTGGCCTTTTATGGCCTTTAGAAGGCGTTTTCAGCGATTCTGAGCTCAATTTGGGATCATTTTCTTTTTTGGCCTTTTCTGGCCTTTAGAAGGCGTTTTCGGCGATTCTGAGCTCAATTCGGGATTATTTTCTTTTTTGGCCTTTTTTGGCCTTTTCTGGCCTTTAGAAGGCGTTTTCAACGATTCTGAGCTCAATTTGGGATCATTTTCTTTTTAGTCCTTTTCTGGCCTTTAGAAGGCGTTTTCGGCGATTCTGAGCTTAATCTGGGATCATTTTCTTATTTGGCCTTCTGAGCTCAATTTGGGATCATTTTCTTTTTTGTCCTTTTCTGGCCTTTAGAAGGCGTTTTCGGCGATTTTGAGCTCAATTAGGAATCATTTTCTTTTTTGGCCTTTTCTGGCCTTTAGAAGGCGTTTTCGGCGATTCTGAGCTCAATTTGGGATCATTTTCTTTTTTGGCGTTTTCTGGCCTTTAGAAGGCGTTTTCGGCGATTTTGAGCTCAATTTGGAACCATTTTCTTATTTGGCCTTTTCTGGCCTTTAGAAGGCGTTTTCGGCGATTTTGAGCTCAATTTGGGATCATTTTCTTTTTTGGCCTTTAGAAGGCGTTTTCGACGATTCTGAGCCTAATCTGGGATCATTTTCTTTTTTGTCCTTTTCTGGCCTTTAGAAGGCGTTTTCGGCGATTTTGAGCTCAATTAGGAATCATTTTCTTTTTTGGCCTTTTCTGGCCTTTAGAAGGCGTTTTCGGCGATTTTGAGCTCAATTCGGGATCATTTTCTTTTTCGGCCTTTTTTGGCCTTTTCTGGCCTTAAGAAGGCGTTTTCAGCGATTCTGAGCTCAATTTGGGATCATTTTCTTTTTTGGCCTTTTCTGGCCTTTAGAAGGCGTTTTCGACGATTCTGAGCTTAATCTGGGATCATTTACTTTTTTGGCCTTTAGAAGGCGTTTTCGGCGGTTCTGAGCCTAATTTGGGATCATTTTCTTTGTTGGCGTTTTCTGGCCTTTAGCAGGCGTTTTCGGCGATTTTGAGCTCAATTTGGGATCATTTTCTTATTTGGCCTTTTCTGGCCTTTAGAAGGCGTTTTCGGCGATTTTGAGCTCAATTCGGGATCATTTTCTTTTTTGGCCTTTAGAAGGCGTTTTCGGCGATTCTGAGCTCAATTTGGGATCATTTTCTTTTTTGGCCTTTTCTGGCCTTTAGAAGGCGTTTTCGGCGATTCTGAGCTCAATTCGGGATCATTTTCTTTTTTGGCCTTTAGAAGGCGTTTCAGCGATTCTGAGCTCAATTTGGGATCATTTTCTTTTTTGGCCTTTTCTGGCCTTTAGAAGACGTTTTCGACAATTCTGAACTTAATTTGAGATCATTTTCTTTTTTGGCCTTTTCTGGCTTTAGAAGGCGTTTTCGGCGATTCTGAACCTAATTTCGGATCATTTTCTTTTTTGGCCTTTTCTGGCCTTTAGAAGGCGTTTTCAGCGATTCTGAGCTTAATTTGGGATCGTTTTCTTTTTGGCCTTTTTTGGCCTTTAGAGGGCGTTTTCGGCGATTCTGAGCTCAATTTGGGATCATTTCCTTTTGTGGCCTTTTCTGGCCTTTAGAAGGCGTTTTCAGCGATTCTGAGCTCAATTTGGGATCATTTTCTTTTTTGTCCTTTTCTGGCCTTTAGAAGGCGTTTTCGGCGATTTTGAGCTCAATTTGGGATCATTTTCTTTTATGGCCTTTTCTGGCCTTTAGAAGGCGTTTTCGGCGATTTTGAGCTCAATTAGGAATCATTTACTTTTTTGGCCTTTTCTGGCCTTAAGAAGGCGTTTTCGGCGATTCTGAGCTCAATTTAGGATCATTTTCTTTTTTGGCGTTTTCTGGCCTTTTCTGGCCTTTAGAAGGCGTTTTCAGCGATTCTGAGCTCAATTTGGGATCATTTTCTTTTTTTGTCCTTTTCTGGCCTTTAGAAGGCGTTTTCGGCGATTCTGAGCTCAATTTGGGATCATTTTCTTTTCTGGCGTTATCTGGCCTTTAGAAGGCGTTTTCAGCGATTCTGAGCTCAATTTGGGATCATTTTCTTTTTTGGCCTTTTCTGGCCTTTAGAAGGCGTTTTCGACGATTCTGAGCTTAATCTGGGATCATTTTCTTTTTTGGCCTTTAGAAGGCGTTTTCGGCGGTTCTGAGCCTAATTTGGGATCATTTTCTTTGTTGGCGTTTTCTGGCCTTTAGAAGGCGTTTTCGGCGATTTTGAGCTCAATTTGGGATCATTTTCTTATTTGGCCTTTTCTGGCCTTTAAAAGGCGTTTTCGGCGATTCTGAGCTCAATTCGGGATCATTTTCTTTTTTGGCCTTTAGAAGGCGTTTTCGGCGATTCTGAGCTTAATTTGGGATCATTTTCTTATTTGGCCATTAGAAGGCGTTTTCGGCGATTTTGAGCTCAATTTGGGATCATTTTCTTATTTGGCCTTTTCTGGCCTTTAAAAGGCGTTTTCGGCGATTCTGAGCTCAATTCGGGATCATTTTCTTTTTTGGCCTTTTCTGGCTTTAGAAGGCGTTTTCGGCGATTCTGAACCTAATTTGGGATCATTTTCTTTTTTGGCCTTTTCTGGCCTTTAGAAGGCGTTTTCAGCGATTCTGAGCTTAATTTGGGATCGTTTTCTTTTTGGCCTTTTTTGGCCTTTAGAGGGCGTTTTCGGCGATTCTGAGCTCAATTTGGGATCATTTCCTTTTGTGGCCTTTTCTGGCCTTTAGAAGGCGTTTTCAGCGATTCTGAGCTCAATTTGGGATCATTTTCTTTTTTGTCCTTTTCTGGCCTTTAGAAGGCGTTTTCGGCGATTTTGAGCTCAATTTGGGATCATTTTCTTTTATGGCCTTTTCTGGCCTTTAGAAGGCGTTTTCGGCGATTTTGAGCTCAATTAGGAATCATTTACTTTTTTGGCCTTTTCTGGCCTTTAGAAGGCGTTTTCGGCGATTCTGAGCTCAATTTAGGATCATTTTCTTTTTTGGCGTTTTCTGGCCTTTTCTGGCCTTTAGAAGGCGTTTTCAGCGATTCTGAGCTCAATTTGGGATCATTTTCTTTTTTTGTCCTTTTCTGGCCTTTAGAAGGCGTTTTCGGCGATTCTGAACCTAATTTGGGATCATTTTCTTTTTTGTCCATTTCTGGCCTTTAGAAGGCGTTTTCGGCGATTTTGAGCTCAATTTGGGATCATTTTCTTTTATGGCCTTTTCTGGCCTTTAGAAGGCGTTTTCGGCGATTTTGAGCTCAATTAGGAATCATTTACTTTTTTGGCCTTTTCTGGCCTTAAGAAGGCGTTTTCGGCGATTCTGAGCTCAATTTAGGATCATTTTCTTTTTTGGCGTTTTCTGGCCTTTTCTGGCCTTTAGAAGGCGTTTTCAGCGATTCTGAGCTCAATTTGGGATCATTTTCTTTTTTTGTCCTTTTCTGGCCTTTAGAAGGCGTTTTCGGCGATTCTGAGCTCAATTTGGGATCATTTTTTTTTCTGGCGTTATCTGGCCTTTAGAAGGCGTTTTCAGCGATTCTGAGCTCAATTTGGGATCATTTTCTTTTTTGGCCTTTTCTGGCCTTTAGAAGGCGTTTTCGACGATTCTGAGCTTAATCTGGGATCATTTTCTTTTTTGGCCTTTAGAAGGCGTTTTCGGCGGTTCTGAGCCTAATTTGGGATCATTTTCTTTGTTGGCGTTTTCTGGCCTTTAGAAGGCGTTTTCGGCGATTTTGAGCTCAATTTGGGATCATTTTCTTATTTGGCCTTTTCTGGCCTTTAAAAGGCGTTTTCGGCGATTCTGAGCTCAATTCGGGATCATTTTCTTTTTTGGCCTTTAGAAGGCGTTTTCGGCGATTCTGAGCTCAATTCGGGATCATTTTCTTTTTTGGCCTTTAGAAGGCGTTTTCAGCGATTCTGAGCTCAATTTGGGATCATTTTCTTTTTTGGCCTTTTCTGGCCTTTAGAAGACGTTTTCGACAATTCTGAACTTAATTTGAGATCATTTTCTTTTTTGGCCTTTTCTGGCTTTAAAAGGCGTTTTCGGCGATTCTGAACCTAATTTGGGATCATTTTCTTTTTTGGCCTTTTCTGGCCTTTAGAAGGCGTTTTCAGCGATTCTGAGCTTAATTTGGGATCGTTTTCTTTTTGGCCTTTTTTGGCCTTTAGAGGGCGTTTTCGGCGATTCTGAGCTCAATTTGGAATCATTTTCTTTTTTGGGCTTTAGAAGGCGTTTTCGGCGATTCTGAGCTCAATTTGGGATCATTTTCTTTTTTGGCCTTTTCTGGCCTTTAGAAGACGTTTTCGACAATTCTGAACTTAATTTGAGATCATTTTCTTTTTTGGCCTTTTCTGGCTTTAGAAGGCGTTTTCGGCGATTCTGAACCTAATTTGGGATCATTTTCTTTTTTGGCCTTTTCTGGCCTTTAGAAGGCGTTTTCAGCGATTCTGAGCTTAATTTGGGATCGTTTTCTTTTTGGCCTTTTTTGGCCTTTAGAGGGCGTTTTCGGCGATTCTGAGCTCAATTTGGGATCATTTCCTTTTGTGGCCTTTTCTGGCCTTTAGAAGGCGTTTTCAGCGATTCTGAGCTCAATTTGGGATCATTTTCTTTTTTGTCCTTTTCTGGCCTTTAGAAGGCGTTTTCGGCGATTTTGAGCTCAATTTGGGATCATTTTCTTTTATGGCCTTTTCTGGCCTTTAGAAGGCGTTTTCGGCGATTTTGAGCTCAATTAGGAATCATTTACTTTTTTGGCCTTTTCTGGCCTTTAGAAGGCGTTTTCGGCGATTCTGAGCTCAATTTAGGATCATTTTCTTTTTTGGCGTTTTCTGGCCTTTTCTGGCCTTTAGAAGGCGTTTTCAGCGATTCTGAGCTCAATTTGGGATCATTTTCTTTTTTTGTCCTTTTCTGGCCTTTAGAAGGCGTTTTCGGCGATTCTGAGCTCAATTTGGGATCATTTTCTTTTCTGGCGTTATCTGGCCTTTAGAAGGCGTTTTCAGCGATTCTGAGCTCAATTTGGGATCATTTTCTTTTTTGGCCTTTTCTGGCCTTTAGAAGGCGTTTTCGGCGATTTTGAGCTCAATTTGGGATCATTTTCTTATTTGGCCTTTTCTGGCCTTTAAAAGGCGTTTTCGGCGATTCTGAGCTCAATTCGGGATCATTTTCTTTTTTGGCCTTTAGAAGGCGTTTTCGGCGATTCTGAGCTCAATTCGGGATCATTTTCTTTTTTGGCCTTTAGAAGGCGTTTTCAGCGATTCTTAGCTCAATTTGGGATCATTTTCTTTTTTGGCCTTTTCTGGCCTTTAGAAGACGTTTTCGACAATTCTGAACTTAATTTGAGATCATTTTCTTTTTTGGCCTTTTCTGGCTTTAAAAGGCGTTTTCGGCGATTCTGAACCTAATTTGGGATCATTTTCTTTTTTGGCCTTTTCTGGCCTTTAGAAGGCGTTTTCAGCGATTCTGAGCTTAATTTGGGATCGTTTTCTTTTTGGCCTTTTTTGGCCTTTAGAGGGCGTTTTCGGCGATTCTGAGCTCAATTTGGAATCATTTTCTTTTTTGGGCTTTAGAAGGCGTTTTCGGCGATTCTGAGCTCAATTTGGGATCATTTTCTTTTTTGGCCTTTTCTGGCCTTTAGAAGATGTTTTCGACAATTCTGAACTTAATTTGAGATCATTTTCTTTTTTGGCCTTTTCTGGCTTTAGAAGGCGTTTTCGGCGATTCTGAACCTAATTTGGGATCATTTTCTTTTTTGGCCTTTTCTGGCCTTTAGAAGGCGTTTTCAGCGATTCTGAGCTTAATTTGAGATCGTTTTATTTTTGGCCTTTTTTGGCCTTTAGAGGGCGTTTTCGGCGATTCTGAGCTCAATTTGGGATCATTTCCTTTTGTGGCCTTTTCTGGCCTTTAGAAGGCGTTTTCAGCGATTCTGAGCTCAATTTGGGATCATTTTCTTTTTTGGCCTTTTCTGGCCTTTAAAAGGCGTTTTCGGCGATTCTGAGCTAAATTTGGAATCATTTTCTTTTTTGGGTTTTAGAAGGCGTTTTCGGCGATTCTGAGCTCAATTTGAAAACGTTTTCAGCGATTCTAATTCTGATTCTGACAATAGTAGACATACCAAGCAGATTCTTTCAACCGTCAGAGCCTCAAATTGAGTCTCTTCAATTACTGTCTACAAAATACGAACTAGTAAAAACGGAACTCGAACGAAGCTTCTTTCATCTGTCGAACCAATCCTCACGGCTCCAGTATCCTTCTTCCAGGCTGCCCATTATGTTAAACCACCCATGAATGTTACTGGTGGAATTCGTTTATTACAGCACTTGCTAGTGAAAGAAAGTGACAAAAAAAACTGTCACCTTCTGCACATCCGGTCTGGGAAGGCCGAAAGCAAGAGCTTCAATTTAGAAGCCATGTCACGATTCATACAAAAGGTTGCCATTTTTTTTTTTTGCCGTCGTCTTCTTCGTGGTTGTCGGTACTCGCGCAACGGACGGCAAAATTCATTTCGTTCATCGCCGTCTCATGAAATAAAAGGACGAATTCGACGCAGATGCGCTTCACGTAAGTTAGACCAGGGAATCATTCGCACTCATTGCAGGGATCAGCTGCTCGAAATTGTTATTCCGGGATGACCGTTGAAAAATTCTCATTTCACTTAAGATTACATTCCGAGGCCTTGTCGAAAAGAGAAAAATTAGTTTCCAAGGTCAGTTGAGAATGAGCCATTTAATAACTGAGTTTTTTTTTTTTTTGAGTGCATAATTGCACTATTCTTTCTCTGAGAAAAAAGGTAATATAATTTTCTGCAACACACAAGCATTTTAATTTTATGGATCTGGCTTTTTCAGCGTACATTTATAGCCTGAGGCGCTGCACAAAAGTACACCCAAAAACAATGATCCATTGTTTTTCGGGGGTGGGAGAAATATTTTCTGCGAATTTCTATTAACCTCATCACCTCCTCTTGTTTGATGACTTTCTTTCCTCACCGTAATTCTTCCGACGTAGTACGTAGTACGAAGCATATTTTTTTGGGAGTCAACCTGCGGTTCCTCCACACTCTAAGCCACAGAAAGTTTGCCGTTGTACCGAGCGCTGGCTGATGGAAAGAAAATGTGAAACGATTTAGCAAAATGGCAGCTGATGTGAATTGCAATGAATTTTCGTCGGTTGTCGGTCCGTCACATTCCGTCACCTTCGCCGCAAACGCTCGATTTATTGCGAACTTTGTGCTGTTGGAGAAGGAGATGTGGAGAAGAAGCTCTGCGCATTTTCTTCATTTACTTGTGTTGCTCATATTGGCTGAGTGATCATAAAAAGGTTTTCTTTTCTCTGCATCTTGAAGATCAGCTCTGGAGCTTTTCTGAGTACACACCCACCCCCGACGGAGTGTGACTTTGAACATGATAAATGGCACTGAGACTGAGTGAAACCGAGAATGAATTGTGTTTAAATTATGCATGTGCTAGAAATGAAGAAAAACAACGATTTGAAAAATAGAAGGAGAGCAGCAAGAAAATCGCTCTAATGCGTTTCACACTAAGGCGAGAAAATCTCATTAGTTGGAACTTCCTAGCCGCATACTAAAAGCACCGAACGAACGAACGAAACAACTTCCAGATTGCAATCAATCCCGGGGAAAATAGTTTTATGACAGCTTTTCTATGAATAAATGAACGCAGCAGCAGCGACGGCGATAGCGCAAATATTTATGAGCCACATGTGCTACGTTGCTGCTGATTTGTTCCACTGTTCCTGGGGCTTCTGTTCCCCAGTTTCTAATGGAAAAACTCCTCCGGGCTCTGTGAGGGAAAAAACGTTCACGGAGAAAGTTTTCTGCACACTTTTTATTTCCTTGCCTTGATGTCCTCTGAAACCGTATGCCGCTTAACGGATAAAGAAGTACTATCTCTAGCAAGAGTGCAATAACCTTTCCGAAATTCTTGAACCAGTTTTGTGTGTTTTACAATTCGGAGAAGCCAGAAGAAGAATCTTCAAAGTGTTGAGAACAAAATGGGAAAATTGTGATAAAAGAAATCAGTGTTAATTTGGTTGAGACAATGTTGAAAAATTATCCGGAAGTTATTCAACATTCCAAAAGATTAGGGAGTAGAAAATGAGTTCATCAAGTGTAAAGAAACAAGATAAATGGAACAAGAATTCATAAAAGTTTCAACTTGGAAGACAAATTTTGAATAATCTTAACATGGTGAGACAAAAATCACATAGGAGCTCAGGAAAGAACCAGGAGGGAAAAAATAATTTCAATAGAATAAAAATATAACATATAAAATAAAAAGCATCCGTCATGTTCATCTCTTGTTGTCTGCTAACGATAGAAAGAAAATTCTTTTTCTTCGATTCAACTTGCAGCAATTCTTCGTACCGCTCGGTGGTCAGACAAGATAAATGGCAGTTCGATTTTTTTTATACCCGTCTATAACCGTCGTCGTTCGCACATCGGGATGATGATAGTTATTGCGAAAACTTATTGTATTCTTTTTACTCCTATTAGAGCTTGCATTTGTGATACTAAAGCACTGTTACGAGATCGTAATTTCAGCAGGGAACGTTTGCAATTGCCAATCGGTATGAAGGATTATTGTTATGATTATTCCTGGTGGAAGGCTCTAATGTTCGAACTTAACTTCACCTTTCGGGATACGAATGGCGCACCATATTCCTGGGAGCCCAATTTCGTCCAATTGATTACGCTCGATAAAACATTGAATGGATGCAGCTGAGTCCGTTAGGTTGGGGCCCGAGAATCATTCCCCTGATAGATTAGAGGAGGAATCAATCAGCAGCTTGTCTAGTAGCATCTCGGTCAATTCGGATAGAATTGTTTCCGAAGCCAATTAGGATAGCTATGCAAGAAAAGTTCTTCCAATTATTTGTGCTTGAATAACTTTCTGTGTTTGTCTGACAGGCATTTTCGAAGTCATGTTTTTCAGAATTTTTCCTACACTCAACTCGATTCCCGACCACTCAATCAACCGTTCTCAAACGGTTCTTCACTGACCATCAGCGACGAGCGTTATTTCTCACCTTCTACTCTAAGTGGCACTCCAGCAGCACCACTCTTTCGGAAGAGGGTCCACAGACAGAAGCACATGTTAGTACAAAAAGTATTTCACGTCCGTCCATCAGCATTCAAATGAACCTGATAAGTAAGAAGACTGCTTATATGATTGATGAACAGTCGGAGCGAAACACAGCTTAAAATTGTCCCCCATTTCGGGATGAATTTTGTGACGGAAATAAGTTGGAATCGCATTTCAAACGGTGTGCGCGCCTGGAATGGATCGTCGGAACAATGCCTGGCAGCTGCTGTCCTGTCGACGTTTCAATTAATCCATTTCATAGGCACGGTAAGAAAAGGGCACATATTTGTACACTCTGCTGTTCGTCTATCTGCAGACCTGGATCTGGAATCCGTTTTAGATGGAAGCGCTTTGGATAAAACATGTAGCGTTCGCACCGAGGGGTTTGTTTGAAGCAGTTTGGTCCGACCACAATTGACAATCAATATTTGGAAATTAAACTCAGACTATACAGTCACTGTTCAGTTGTGTTTTTGTTAAAAATTAACTGCTCAAAAATGTTCCCATTTGGCAGCCCCTTCTCTTCTCAATGTACAGTTTGTGGTCCATTCGCACAGGTAGGGACAATATTACCTTTCTAAACCGTTGTTTTGGAGCACACAGAGCAACAGATGTGAATCGTTTCATTAGTTTTGATGTTTTGACCCGTTTTACGGCAATTTTTGTATGATCCCGAATAAAGTTTAGAATTAGGCACTTCTAAAGACCAAAAAAGGTGGAAAAGATACTTGGAATGTAAAAATTAAATCACATAAACCAATATGAAATTTAACTTCAAAATACGCTTCCTAAGGTTAGAAAAAAAACGAATAATCATCTGAAATTGAACTCAGAATGGCACAAACATGCTTGAAAAAGACAGAAATGGCAAAACAATAACTTAGAGTGGCAAAAACAACACTTCTGAAGGAGAGGAACGTCAAACAAAAATAAAGCTGAAAATAGCAGAAATTCCGGGAAACGAGAAAACAGACCCCAAAACAGTGAATGCTTCAAAAGGCCAAACAGTAGTTAGTTACGCCAAACTACAGCGCATTTATCAAATTAAAAACAATCGATGGATAGACATCGAACTCAGTTGACCCAAAATTGAGCTCGGAATGATGACAAATTGCTCTTCTAAATACAAGACAGAATCTTAAATTTTAAATGCAAACACAAGCAGACACAAGAGTCCTGAAGATTCCAGAATCGTAAGTCAAAAATGAAAAAATACAAAATTTAAAACCAAAGTACCACATTGTAAATACTTTTTAGATTCTTTTTTTTTTAATTCTGGATTAAAATTTCCTGTTGATTTTTTAAGTTTTTTTTTTAATTTGGCGATTCTATCCTCCAAATTCTTGATTCCTAGTTTTGGATTCAGAACTTTATTCTATAGATTTCAGAAAAAAATCGAATTAGGATTGTTAGCTTCTGTCTCAGACCAAATTTTATTGATTGCTAACTGTGGTGGGTTGCTATTATCATGTTTAAGGTTTTATGTTCCAATTTAATGTATCTAGATTTTGTTATGCTAAAAACCTGAAGAAAGTTTGATTTTAAATTCAAAATAACCGATTGAAACTAAACTCTAAATATCCAAAACACACAGCAAAAGCTAAGATCAGAATAGAGGTCAACTGCTTCTACACACCGAAAGAGACAAAAATTGATTCCAAATTGAACCTAGAATACCGAAAAAAATTCTGAAGAACCGAGATAGTAAAAATACATATATTTCGCTCACAATTTCGAAAAAACGTTTATGGAGGCTAGGAAAACTAAAATTCGACTCAGAATATCAAAAAAAGGTATCTAATTTAAAAAAGATAGCGAAAACTTAATATAAAAGGCAAAAGAACATCAGACTAAGCTCAGAATGAAAAAAAAATGCTTCTAAAGAATACAAATTGCCTAGATTAACTTGATTTTCAGAACTTGAACGTAGATCATAATGGCAAAAAACGTTTTTAAGAGCCAAAAACATCCCCAAAATTGAGCTCAAAATGACAAAAAATGCAACTAAAAAGGAAACATTTCGAAATAAATCAATGAGTTAGCCCTAATGCAGTTAATATTTAAATATAAATAATTTTCGAAAACTAAACTTTGTTGCAAAAATTTTAAATATTTCCAAATTATTATTAATACTCAGAAGGACTTTTGGAGTGAACATAAGTAATTTTACGGGCCACCTTGAAAAAAATATAACGAATATAAGGAAGAGCAATACTATAACACAAGTTAAGTTGAAATTTTGAATGGAAAGAAAAAAAACTTGACTTGAAGCAACAATTAAGGAATTATGAAATTCTTCTAGAATTCCTTAATTCCTAATTGTAGCAAGTTTTTTTTGTTTAAAGTGCTAACAAAATGTCACAAAAATTCAAAGATATTGTAGGTGAAAATTCTAGAGAAATGAAAACATTTTAAAAACACTTGACATAATTTTCTCCAACTCGTAGATTGATAGACTAATCTGTGAATGAAAATAAACTATTACAGAATTTTGTCGGCCATTCTTGAAATCCTCGAAAAAGGTCATCAAAGTCCATATATATATATATATATATATATATATATATATATATATATATATATATATATATATATATATATATATATATATATATATATATATATATATATATATATATATATCTATATATATATATATATATATATATATATATATATATATATATATATATATAATCTAAAAACAACGCATGGTACCAGAAGTACGTGGAAAATCAAACCAGCCGGGGTGTTAGGAAAAATCCGTAAGGTATACAGCCCTAGGGGTTGTTTGAATGGATGACGTTGATTGTATTGATTTTAACTCTTGTTTAACATATTTAAACAAGGGTTTCACTTACTATCGTGTTAAGAACACTCAGTCTTTTGTATCGAGTTGAGTGTAGATTTTTACATTGAAAGCGTGGCAACGCAGTCTCGAGAGAGAGAAACGAAACAAAACACTTTTTTGAGTCAGAATATTCAGGCAGTGAAATTCATTCCGTCCATGTTATTGTTATTCGTGCAAGGCAATAGCGAGGAAAATGTAAGGGAAAGTTTGACCTTGGAACTTTTCACCTATTTTCACCATTAAGCAATAAAGCAACGATGTTAAACATTATATCAAACAATTGTCACACATTTCGTCTATCCACTGACACATAAATGACTAAGATGCAATAATCGTTTGAAACCTGACGCAACATTTGCCAGTTTTATTTTCAATTTTACAAAATGTAATCTAGTATAGAAAACAAAGACGTTGTCTTACGTCAAAAAATATTCATTAATTCATTGGAAAGAATATTAACTCTAGGTTATATGCTTTCTGAATTTCTGAGAAAATTTTGCGGTAAATTCATTTACTAGTGATTATTCTTTAATGCACGGTTTAATGAGTTTTGATTTTAGATTTTTTTTACTCGTCATTCTGACGCTCTATTTTACGATTTTACAACGATTTGCTTCTATCGTTATCATTTTCGAAATTAGAAACCGAGAATAAATATTTTAAAACATTAACAGTGGAAGAGGTAAAATTATCACTGTGGCTATCAGACACAAGGCGCCTCCAACGGTTTTGGAAATGAAGCAAGCACATGGTTGTTTGTTAACTTGCAGAACTGGATTTCCAAAGAGAATCAGAATTTATTCCTCCCAGTGGTAAATCGTACCTTTGTTACATTATATTGTTATGTAATCGCTTTCATTTTGAGATATTTCCCGAAGTTTCCCGAAGTTTCAACTAATACGAGAATATCTTTAAATACAAATAAGTAAATTGAATTAATACATTAGACCATTTTTTATTTAGTCATTGATTTTGCCTAAACTGAAAAAATGACCACAACCTGAGCTCAAAATAGAGAGAAAAATTGCTTTTCAAAAAAAAAAATTATCCCAAAATGAACTTAGCAAAGGTCGGGAAAATGGAGAAAACGCTTGCTAAAATCGCAAAATTTACTCACAGACAGCAAAAACGTCACAAAAGGTCGAAGATGTGCTAAGAAAGACAAAAAAATACGACGAAAGAACGATCCCAAACATATCACAGAACCGCAAAAAATGCTTCTGAAGACCAACAAAGGTCACTAAAGAAATAGATTAACTGAGATCATAATGACGAAAAAACACTTCTAAGAACAGAAAGCAAAATGATCCCAAATTGAGTTCTTAATGACAGCTTCAAATATCTTAAATACCAATATAGTTCACTTACGTGAAATTATGAAGACAAATTGAAAATGACAGAAGCGTTAGTCACCTTTTCGACCGCTAGGTGCGCCACTTCTGATTTTGTTCTACACGACATGCGAAAAAGAGTAACTTTTAACAATAATATTACCCTAATGGGTACACTGAAAAAAATGCACATTTTATTCTGAAGTGGACTCGGCCGAATATTTTATAATAATAAAGTTCGCCTATGTATGAGGCAATCCATGGGTGGTGTTCCACGGTTTGTACGTTTGTCGACCTCCGACAATATTTTGAGTTGTAAAATGGCGACTTCCGGTGTCTGGAAAACTGCCGAAAATGACCAAATACCACCTAATATGAGTGTTTTTTAACTAGAATGACGCTCAGAGGCCAGAAATTGTCTCCAAATGCCAGTTGGAAATCCGAGATGGCGACGTCCGGTTTCTGAAAAACAGCGGCAAATGACCAAATATGGGTATTTCCGCGATTGTTATGATGCACTGAAGCCACAAATCGACCTCAGACAACATTTTGAATTGTGAGATGGCGACTTCCAGTGACTGGAAAAGAGACGAAAATGACTAAATAACACCTATTATTGGTGTTTCTTAAACCAGAATGACGCTCAGGGGCCAGAAATTGTCTCCAAATGCCATTTTAAAATCCAGGGTGGTGACTTCCGGTTTCCGGAAAATAGCCTAAAGTGACCAAATACCACCCAATATGAGTGTTTCTTTAACCAGAATAATGCATGGAGCTAAAAATTGACCATTTTGAATTGTGAGATGGCAACTTCTGGAAAACAGCCGAATACTACGACCAATAATTTCAAACGATATAAACAAATCGCAAGAAATCAATGAATTTGGAATGTTGAAAATTATTAAATTGAACACAAAAATAGGCGGGACGAAGTTTGCCGGGTCAGCTAGTAAATACATAAATATGCTAGTTAAAGCAAAGCTGCAAGTGATGAATACGAAGATTAGAACTCGAGAGCAAAAAATTCGGAGGGATAAAAAAACAAAAAATACTTTCAAAACAAAGAAAACTAAACATTAAATAATAGTTTTTGCATAACAGTTGTTATCACTAATTATGTTTGTTTTGTTGAATATCTTTTATATATAATATAATGAAGCTTTTAAACCAATTACAACATGATATGTATTCATACTTAAATTGTTAAATTGATAGAACATCCAAGTGTTATCTAAGCTAAAAGTTGCACAACAACCATATACGACTATTGACAACCATTGTGCGGTTTCTCCTTTTATCTTTTTCACGAGGTAATTGAAATATTCATTTAATTGTACACTTCGTGGCCTGATTATTGAGCTTGAGCTTGACGGCCGCACATTTCGTAGTTGCTTCCCGTGATGGATCTGAGCTAGTGAAGGTACACAGGAAACCACGTATATAGCAACTTGGGATTAGTTTACCATTTACACGTCATGGCCTGATTATTTGAATATTTCTTCTTAGTGCATCGATAAGCTACATCACATTATATTATCAATATTTAACTCCCGGAACGGCGTTAGTTTTACAAACCAACAATATACGCACGAAAGCTGCAACATATTTTTTTTCTGTGAAAGTATGAAATTGAGTCAACTAAATCTAAAATTGAGTAAATTCAGTTTCGTGTGTGAAAATGTCGGTCACACGCTCAAGAAATTCAACAACAATGCACAGTGGTACAGTAAGGCAATGTAGGCGGACATGAGTTTTTCGATGCGATTTTGTGGTTTTAGAGTAAAATTTTTTCTAAGAACTTGTTTCTTATATTTAGTCTATTTTTTATGTGCAAATGAAAATTAGAGTGGTCCTGAAATCGACTAAATAAAAATACTAACTTTTTTATTTGCAGAAATAAATGTATACATTCATCGGCACAGTTGTAGATCAACTAATTTTAAGCAAGTTTCGGTATTTCTTCACAATATTTATACAATATTTGTTCTTTCATATGATACAAAAAAAAATTATTTATATTTGCCCTAAACGGAAACATCAATATATCAAAAGGGCCTATTTTTAAAATAGAAATAGTGAATAGTCCATCTGTACAATATATCGACAATGTTTTTTCGTCAAAATTGGCGTATTTTTGATTAAAGTTACCGAAGAAAACTTTGTTTTTAAATTTGAATTGAAAAATAGAGCGAAAAGGCTTAGAATTAGTTGGTTTACAATTATTTATGCAAATAAAACCAAGTTAGTTTGTTTTTATTTCGTTGATTTTAGGACCACCCTAATTTTCATTCACACATAAATTGAGGACTATGTATAAGAAACAACTTTTTACAAAAACTATGGCTTTAAATCGCAAACCAAAATCGCAACGAAAAGCTTATGTCCGCATAAATTGCCTTACTGTACCACTGTGCAATGAGTTTAGTTACCTTTTTCACCACAAGAGGGGGTGTTCCCTGTCTGTCGTTTACGGAAATATATGGGAAATTAGAGAGTGAACTATATTGTTATTTTAAGATATTTGACAGCTTCCACGGGCAAGAAAAGTCAAAATATAAAAGTATCCCAAATTGAGAGGTTAGTGATGGCCGAATAAAAGAAACCTCCCAAACAGAGTTGAAAATGGCAGAACAATAAAAAAAGCTTCTAAAAGTCAAAAGAGATAGAAAATTAGGACCAAAAAGAGTTCAAAATTGCCTGCCCTTGACTCTTGAAAAAGCTAAAAAAGAATGATCCCAAATTGAGCTTAAAACTGCAAAAACACATCTAAAAGTTGTAGCAATCATGTTGGTGAATTTCAGTTGCATAATTATTCTTCGTCAATTTTCGAATTTATAGCTGATCTGCTATAAATATCATGGATAGTTGGCTAACCAGGCGCATTTACACCTTGCGTACGAGTTAACCATTTGAATATTTGCTCTTCCTTTAAGCCTCTCATTCTCGGTGACGCAATCCAAATCTCAAGCACGAATCAGCGACCTACTTGCTTGTTCTTCTTGGTAAAACCCCAGCCAGCGCAGGTCATTGAACTCGGGAAATGAAATGGTTAGATGCATGAATCTAATGGGAAAGGAAGATGAAAACTCGGGTTTGAATTTACCATAGAAGTTCGTTCAAAATTTCCGGTTTTAAACCAAAGCTCACTTCGATCAGATCTATTTGAACTGTGACCGAAGGCAGAGTGCGTGATTTGTGTTTTGTTCGCGATAGTCGCAGGTTTGTCTCAACGTGAGATGTTTTTTAGGTTAGCTATTTATATTTAAATGTTACTTTGTTAATAGTGTTAGCGCAGTTAGGAGAAGTTACGTGTGGAGGCTTTGCAAGTAAGTGTGGGCAATAGTGAAGGTAAAAAGACTATTGGGTTTTGGCTAATAAATTTGCTAACCGCGTTAAACAGCCGTTCGACGGCTTCTTATATCCAATTTATAAGCACCTGGCGAAGCTACATCACACCGCCAGCAAAGCCAAACCATCCTCCTACCACGCATTTCGGGCCTTCTTGTGCACTAGGGTGCTAACGAGCCGCCACATTAAGTGAGCCGCTGATTGGACGGATCGGCCATTGCAACTTTCGCCGTCGACTGCCGAAAAACCAGGCGTTATCGGACCCAGCAGCTGATCGGACGGATCGGCACGTGCAGGGTTTTCAGCAAGTCACCGCCATTGCCGATACGACAGCCAGCCGTACCTGGATGGTACGGTAAAGGCCGAAGTTCCGGAGTGAATGCAAAGTCGCCGTTAAGTACCAAGGAAAGTTTGAGTGGTCACCGGACGCGTGAGTACGATCCATAAAAATCCCTGCGCAGGTGGATATAAAAAAGCTTAGCCAAGATTCCCCCCTTTTATCTAGCTTTATGGCATAAGCAATAGTCTCCACCTAAGCACACAATAGATAAGTAGGATAGTTTAGATGGCCAAAATTATTTAGATTAAAATAAATCATGCATGTATAATAAATGTTGAACTTATATGGTGCGTTTCCCTGTTTCGAGTAATGTTTAATGTGATTTAGGTTTCCTAAGGTAACTCACGTCTCGCGTTCGTCTTTAGTTTCGTTTATTTTGGTACTCCAGGTACACTGCCTGGGAAAACAATCCCCGTACTCTGATTTTCATAAGCTTGGCAGCAATCTGATCGTTCAGAATTGGTCCAGTGATGAGAATCACGAGGTCGGAGTTTTGAGGTTTAGGAAGTTTTTCACGAATTTCTGCGGTATTGAAACGCATGAGACTGTGTACCTTAGTGAAGTGCATATACCTTTTCGTTTCCCTCAGTTTATTACCCTGACCCGCCCTGAGGCAGAGTTTCTGGCCGGGCAAGCCAAGACAGGCAAGTGGTCCTCTTTGAGGTCGCGCTTAAGCCACTTGCTTGCAGATACGGGGAGCGGAATCGCAGATTTGGGAGTGTGGCAGTTCAGGCCCGCTACATTTTGGCGCCCAACGTGGTAATGTCTACGATAAGAAACTATCAAAAATGCTTCTGATAATTAGACTTTTTTTTTAAATCACAAGGGTTGTATGCAAAGCCACGACCGCAAGGTTCATGTAGAACTACATAAGGTTGTTTGTTGCATTACTTGTATTGAATATGTTTAAAATTTTGTGCAAAAGATGAGTTGAAGTGCTACCGAATTTCAGTTGGCACATAGGGTAAGGAACGGCTGAAGCTGTGGCGCCTATTTTAATCAGTCGAGGAAAACAGGCCTCAAACTCCTGAATTTTGATCAATATCGACAATGTTAATGATGGAAATGAAAGCTTTGATTGTCTAGCTGTCTTACGAATATAAAGCAGGTATTAGACGAAGCGAATATTTGCTATTTTTGGTATGAATTCTATTTGCACAAAATAAAATCCGTACCAAAAATAGCAAATATTTGCTTCGTGTAGTACCTGCTTAAGAAATACCGTTAATCACAAAGAATCTGTGAACAAACATCAATCGAAATAGCGGGGGCCTAGTGTGGTTGGTGACGTATCCGCCAACCACGCTCGACGCCTGGGTTCGAATCCCACCGCCGACATAGGTGTCGATGGTTGTGAGGTGGCGTGATCCACTCACAACCAACCCAACTGGTCTAGATTCAATCTTAGCCGACACCGGGAGATTTTCTGAGGCGAAAAATCTCTGGGATCACGCCTTCCATCGCATGAGGATGTAAAGCCGTTGGCGCCGGTCCGTTAATAAACGGGTCGTGAGTTAGGGTCCTGGGTGTGGAGTCGCCTCCCTGGGCGTCGGTGATTGGCCACAACAGTGGCGGAACTAGACCGACGGAAAATAAGCGAGAATAAAAAAAAAAATCAATCGAAATAAATCAACCAAATTGCAGCCATTCAGGCGCCACTTCGGGTGTTGAAAAACAATCGCCTGAAAAACAGATGGAAACTGTTTAAAATAGGTTCGGGGTGATTGGAATAGTGTCCCTCGATTGGTAACTTCAACTGATTATTGTTAAAGTTTGCTAACTTAGTTTTACAATCTGCAAACAAGTTCTGAGAGAGAAAAAGATAGAGAACAGGTTGATATATTTATGGTTGAATTTCACCCAACACATTTCGAGTATTTCGTCTCAATACACAGGCGGTTTCTAAAGCTGCTTAGAATATGTTCTCTACCCTACAACACTGAATAGGAATAAAAAAATTGAATCTTCAATAATTTGTTTGTTGTCGTTATAAAGACTGCTGTTGTTCAATTTCATATCGGATATGATGTTGATCGCATCTCTGTGCTACCCCGACAGCGGAGATTACGGCATTTTCCTGATAAAAGAACAGAGTTGAAAGCTGTTTTCACACTGGAAATTTGACGGCCCATATACTTTGAAAGCCAGCATTGCAAAACATTTGTGTGTTTTCAAAATACAGCAACTTTTCATTATAGGACGTGCTGGCTAGTTTACCTACCACTGATGCTGCTCGCTACTGCACAAAGGCTGCTTTCACTAGAGTCGCTGCACCAGCTGGCCCTAGTATCGCTGCTGATACACCAGCCACAGCTGTTGCTGTTAAGTAAGGATTATTGTAGTCGCTGTCTAGCACTATGAGTATGAGTATGAGCAGTTTCGGCTGGAACAGGCTCTTATATAGGCCAAATAACACATTTTAAAATCCTAGGTCTATAATTCTGTCGACCCTGCTTTGGAAGCAATCTCAATATAACGATCGAATAATAAAAGTAGAATATTCTGCATTTGGGAGGTTTCTTGGAAGATTTTCCAATCTATTGCTGCAATAGTGAAGGAAATCCGTCGAAAACTAACCGATTTATTAGAATTTGAAATTGGACATATTTTTCACTTTTTCCGGTTTTGGATTTTCATTTTACATCGATAGCCGAGTATGTTAGCCGAACTTCCTGAGAGACGTAGTTCTACGTCAGAAAAACGAAAAGAAAATAATAGTACAGTTGTGTTTGAAGCCATGAGCACAAGGTTTACGTAGAACTATATAGAGCTGGTTGTTTTAACACTTGCATTGTTGCATTCGGGAGTGATCGTAAATTCTTTACAAT
This sequence comes from Wyeomyia smithii, assembly GCF_029784165.1. NCBI lineage: Eukaryota > Metazoa > Arthropoda > Insecta > Diptera > Culicidae > Wyeomyia > Wyeomyia smithii. Next base: position 26,868 of record NW_026598980.1, on the reverse strand, counting down.
AGACTATCTAATCTCATTGAACTTTAATCCAACACTATTTATTAGTGTAAATCTTTGGAATCTCTGTGGTGGCCCTGAAAAGATTTAAGATGGCAACTGAGGTCGATTCACTGCCGACTTATTTTGAATGCCAACCTACTAAAACAGTAAGTGTGTTACCAAAATACAGCAGCTTTTCACTCGAAGAGGACGGCTAATGCGTATAATGCTGATGCTGCCTCTACTGCACAAAAACATTTTTACTAAAGGAAGTGCCGCTGCATCTACCGCTGCTGATATCCGTTGCCGCTTCTGCTGCTACCCGCTGTTACTTATAGTTAAGACCATCCTAGTCACCATCCACTAGTAAGATGATTGGTTTGAGCAGAGACAGGCTCTTATATAGCTTAAAGAGTGCATTCCTGGTTTACTAGGTTTAACATTATGTTGACCGTGTTAGCAAGCCTTAAGTGACCAATCAGAGGTCGAAATCTCCGTTTCAACAAGACTTGACAATTTTCGATAGCACAAAAATTCGAATAATCAAATTACAATTTTCTACATTTAGGCAGATGCATAGGAAATTTTCAAAACGATGGCTGCAAAAACGAAGGAAATCTATTAAAAACTTACCGACTTATTAGCATTTGAAATTTAGATTTAGTTTTTAGATTTTCTTTGTACACCCCAATGCAGCCGAACTTCCTGCAAGACGTAGTGCTACGTCCAAAATTACCTCAAATAGAATGATAAAATAATGGTTCTTAAGAACAAAAAATATTTAAAATTTGGGTCGGAATGGTATAAAACACAAAAGGTAGGAAAAGCCAAAATAACAAAAAACACATTTAAAGGCCCATAAGATCAGGGAAATGTCCTAACTTCAACGCAGGGCAGGCTAAACGTTACAATAGGTAAAAAATGTAAAAAGAAAGACGAAAACTTGCCCCATAAGGCCATAAAAATGAAAACAAAAAACGACTCCAAAGTGAGCTCAGACAGCCAAAACACGCTGAATGCCAAGGAAGCTCACAGAAGAAAAAGATCCCAATTTCAGTTCAGAATAATGAAAAAGTGGTCAACAGATCAAATAAATAAGAACTCAAAATGTCGAGAAAACATTTCTAAGAAAACGACAAACCAAATATTTTGTTCCAATTTGATTCAGAATTATGCACATTGAAACCGATTCAAACAAACTCATGTTGCTAAGCAACCATAGTGAAGAATGGTTTACTCGATGTTGCACATACTGAAGATTGTCACATTTTACAATATTCTTTCCATAATAAAACTCGAATAGCTCAACAACGATTCAAGATAGGATCGAATGCCAATTCAAGATAGGATTTTTGAGTCTTTCAGGAAATTTTTCCTCATGACATTTCCCATCTTTCTGTGGTATGAGACGGTTGCTAGAGTAAAGTTTGGTACGTTTTTTAAAGGTTTAATTTCAGAGAACACAAAAATTAAGAATTTTCAGAAAAGCTAAAACAATTGTAACAACGAAATTCGAGCCACAGCAAGCTGTAGCTTTTTTTTTCAAGTTATGGAATACTACGCAAGCGAAATGTGGACAGTTTTTAACCCGTTCCCCGTGGGTGTATTTTGAATTATGAAGTAGGTCCAAATAAGTCGTTTTGAAAGATGAAAAAAAAAACATTTTTCTACAAAGTTACCGGGACTGCAATATGTGCGATTGAAAGTTAGATATCTTATTTTATTAAAATTTTTGGTCACTCTGATTTGTGATACGTAATAACTTCGTAGAAAAAAAGTTTTTCTCTAGAATATTGCTATCGACCTCCAGAGCTAAATCAACACCCGAACTCGTTCTCTGGAACACTGTACAGTTTTTAACTGGGCGTCTCCAACGAAACAACTGTGGGAGGAGGCTCACGATTTAGGATCGCGTTGTAGTGGGTATAATCTTTAACTTGTTTTTACAGTTTCGGTTATTTCTTTTTTATGTTCAAACACGCTTCCGAGTGAGCAATACAAAATGAGTGGACGAAATATGGGAAGTCTTATAATACGAGCGAATTGTAGCGTTACACTATATTTGAGGATAAGAAATCGATGAGTGACGAAACATGAGTACCTATTTCAAAAACCGTTTCTAAAGGTCCTAGAAACAATGCTCATACAACAACAAAAATGCTACAAAAGATAAAAAAGATCCCATACTGAGCTATAAATGAGAAAAACTTGCTCATGAAGGTTAAAAAAATTGATCCAAAATAAAATCAGAAACGACCAAAAAATGCCAAAAAAGTAAATTATCCCGAAATTAGCTCAGAATGAAAAGAAACGCTTACAAGCCAAAAATAAAATTATCCCAAGTTGATCTTGAGAAACAGCAAAATATAAAAATCACAGGTAAAAAATGTTCTAAAATTCATTGAGAACAGCTAAATAATGCACAAAAAGAGATCACGGAAGTAAATGTTCCCAAATCCAACTGAGAATGGCGTAAAAACTATTAGAAAAAAATAACAAGAACCCAGATTAAAAGTAGAATGTGAGAAAACACTTTTAGGAACAGAAATGGCCAAACACCGATCCCAAATTGAGTTTGGAATGGAAGCTTTTACAGGTCAGAAAAGGTAAAAAATGAAAGGATTCCTAATCGAGCTCGGAATGAAGAAAACCCTAAGGCCTTCTTGAGGTAAGTATAGGCCTAAAAAGAAATGAAAAATAAAACAAACCAAGTTAAAAGTGGCGGAAAAAGATTCTTTCGCCAAAGCAAAATATGAAGAAAAATTGAACACAAGAGTGCGATAAAATACTGGTGAATGTTCAAAAAAGCAAAAAATGAGCCAAAATCAAACATGAAAGGCTTCTACGAACAGAAAAAAAAACAAAACTCTGTAAACACAGAAAAAATAATCCCTAGCTAAGAACATCAAAAAAAACATTCATTAACCCATTCCCGGCGGGTGATGCCCTATGACATCACCTGACATTCAAACTTTGATTAAAATTTAACAATTGTAATTGAAAATTTGCACTATGAAACTATTGAGTATCGTTGAAGAACAGATTGATCTTCAATTTGCAATACAGATTGTGTCACATAGTTGATTAATAATAAGAGTTTAGAGATCATTTTTTGAGGTAAAAACTGATTTCTCTCCGCCGGGAATGGGTTAAAGCCAAAAAGATTTAAAATCATGCCAAATTAAGTTCAGAATTGCAAAAAAAAACGCTTCTGAAAGTCAGGAAAAATGAACGAAAAACTAATATCAGGAAAAAGTAGGCTCAGAGTGGTAAAAATCGCTTCTCGACGCTAGAAGAAGCTAAAAAATACAGAGTAAAGCCTTGGTGCTTCATTCCGAATCGGAACTCGTCCTTCTATTCATAAATACACAGACTTCGCAGACGACTGTTTATTGTACAGGACAACTGCGGGACTAGCAATATGATCCTACTGACACTAACACAGTCTCTCTCGAGCCGAGACTCAAACCTACGACGACTGGCTTGTTAGGCCAGCATCGTACCTCGAGACCATCTGGGAGATTGAGGCTAAAAAAACAATGGTCATAAATCAATGACACGGTCGAAAAGTGCTTTTGATGATTAGCAAAATTGAGATCAGAATGCCAAGAAAACAATTCTAGGAAAGAACAAAAAATGATCCCAAATTTAATGAAAGATTCCACAGGTAGAGGAGGATCTCAAAGTTAGCTTAGAATAAGGAAAAAACTGAAGGTCTTTTTATGATTAGAAAAGGTCGCAAAAACAGAAAAAATCCAAATGAAACGCTTAGGTAAACCAAACAACAATGAAAGAGATAATCTTACATTGATATCAGAAAAACAGATTAATAAAAATATTGCGAAATAGTGTTTTAAACACAACGGCCAGAATTTAGTAAAAACTCGCTTCTTGAAAATAGGAAAAAAAAACCAAAAAAATATACAACAACAAAAAACTCTGAAGGTTTGGAAAGTCTAAAATAATAAGTGTTTGAAATGCTCCTAATAATTAGAAAAACCCAAAATCCAACTTTAATCCATCTAGCGGTTAAACTTATTTTTTTAATGGCTGTTGAAAGTTTATGCCAATCTTTTTACTTTTTACTTTTTAAAGTTTTTAAAATTAAGTTTTATAACGAAGAAAATATTGACAGTTCTGTTGAGGTTTTTACCATAAATTATACTGGACAACAATTTTCTAATTATTTTTAATTTAATCTAGACCTACCGATTTTTTTTACCGGTTATTAGTAACCTTAAATTCCTCTGTTTTATATTTTTATTTATGTTCTGCTAATATAGAGCACGAAACAATTACTTCTTGGATTTGTTCGAAAGGGATTTGACAAAGCAATTGACGAATTAATTATTTCCAACGCGATTTAACTACTAGTTAAGTACCTAACAATCCAGTTTCGGAACGTTAATCTGTGACTACTGCCGTTGGCTCTCAACAGCCCCACGCCATCGGAAGAAGTATAATGATGCGATAGTCATCGCATTACGCAAACTAGGAACTAATTTAAATTTCGTTCCCGTGTGAGTCGTCACTGCTTTATACGCTCAATAGAGAAAGTGAGGAGGAGGAGAAGAAAAGTTCAGCTGTCCACGCGATCATTGAGAATAACAGGAAAACACATCTGCTGTGTCACTTTCTCTTACTCCCGTCCGGTTTGAGGCGCGTTTGTGTTGTACTGTGAGGAGGTGCAAAATTCTATTTTATTCAAACATCGTACGATCTCTCAGTCCCAGCGCCAAACCAGCAGCAAACGGGCAGACAGGAAGCAGCAGACTGAAAAGGTCGAGTCCGACTGGAGCCCCGGGTCCGAGCTTGTGTTTGATGCTGACCGACGTCGCCACTCCACTGTAACCCCCGATGGTCCCCCCAGGCGGGGAGAAGGAGAAAAAAGTTTTGAATTATGGATTCTGCACTCTTGTCGTGAGAATCCGACAGAAAGACAGACAGTCCGAAACGGGAGGTTTCAACTGAGTTGGATGTCCATTTGTCCCTCTCCCTCCACAGCGTGTGTAATTGAATTTGTGAAACGCACGGAGAAGCGACGCGACAAGCAGTCATTAAAGGTAATTCCTTTTTTGTTGACGCAATAAAAGGAAACTTCAAAACCGAAACGTGTCTGTCAGCTTATCTCTACATTATCAGCAACTGTTGTGGGGGCTCTTAACTAAGTGCAGGTGTGTGTGTGTGCGAAGTACGACATATTCACCTACTGCTGGCCATTCCTATTGTTCGGGGGCCGGGTGTTGAGGTGGTATAAAAGAGAATTTTAAATGTGCTTTTTTTTCACTCACTGAATAAAGTGGAAAACACGTTGGGATCAATTATGGTCAGAGAAAATGCTGTGCAAGCACAGTTTGACCACCCTAGCGCAGTCATTGTTTCCCGTCTCTCGGCAGTACTTTGGCAACTTGACAGTGTACTTTGCATACGTAAGTGGCCTTGGTTTTGACTTCCTTGCGCCAAGCGCTTTCAATTGCTAATACGTGACCGACGCGAAATTTCAATTCTCATTTTTATTTTGTTTTTGGTGCTATTCCTTTTCAGTGCACTGGAAAACAGGTAGCTTCGAGATGGGGGTAAAACGGGAAAACAAACAGAAGTGCGATCATTGTTTTCAGAAGTTTCGAGTTTTGTTCTTGTAGGAGAAACCGTAAAATGATAGTTTTTTTTTCTGCTCTCTCGGATGTCACAAACAGAGAGAAGTGGTTAAATTGCTTAGGCAAATAACGATAGTGCAAAATATTTGTTTGGCCCTTGGCGACGGTGTAAAATCAGTTTGAATTGGATTTGCATTCTGTTTAGCTTCAACATTGTACAAACTGAAAGTGGAAACATTTGCGAAGCACTTCACAATCGACGGAAAATTATGTTTTACGAAGCCTGATTCTGATGCGTATTGTTGTTTGTTTATTTCGCTAATTATCCGGTGTAAACTGGGAACTGCATTCATCGTAACTTTCGAATTATTTGGCCTCCGTTTTCCGAGCCAACAACATCCCATCGAAAGTTTTCCGAAGTGCTTCCGCAGTAAGTGTACTCAATTGTTTCGGTTTATTGAAATATGGCATTTGTTTTCTTCGACGCAGCCCACCGGAACCGAGGCTAGTTTTAATTAGCAGCATCTGTTTTTCAGTTTATCATCATTTTTCGTCGGAAGGAAACGGGAATTATTTGGTTTCCTTTCAAGAACATTTCTAACAGCAATTAGTTTTTTTTATATTGTTCTATATAATAAATGCAAAGAGAAGTCTATATTTGATTAACTTAATCGTTCTTAATCGTTTAACTTAATCGATTATAAGTTAATCGCAACTACAACCGATATTTGTACAACCGGTACGTGAAACGCATTCAAAATAATCTTTGCACACACCCAAAACAGTTCTGGTCGTTCGTGAATAGTAAACGGAAGGAAGCCGGATTACCCTCTTCCATGTTTCTGGGCGATTCCGTTGCTAACAACGAACTTGAAAAATGCGATCTATTTGCCCAGCAGTTCCAGCAAGTTTTCAACGGTTTTGTTGCCTCTACCGAACAAGTCAGTATAGCCAGCAATGCAGCTCCCCGAGACGTGTTTTCATTTCGACTGCCGCTTATTAATACAGAGGATGTTGTCATTGCCCTGAGTAAGCTGAAAGCTTCGTATACCGCTGGACCTGATGGTATTCCTTCAGCGGTTCTCAAGCGATGTGGAGAAGTTCTCTGTTCGCCAATCGCTAAGCTATTCAATTTATCTGTGCAGCAACGTAAATTTCCTGACCGTTGGAAATTTTCGTATTTGTTTCCAATTCACAAGAAAGGTGATAAACGCAACATCTCTAATTATCGTGGCATCACATCCTTGTGCGCTTGCTCTAAGTTGTTCGAGATAATTATTAACGACGCTTTATTCGCTAGCTGTAAACATTATATTGACACCGAGCAGCACGGATTTTTTCCTAAACGGTCAGTAACCACAAACTTAATGCAGTTCGTGTCTCGCTGTGTACAAACCATGGATTGTGGTTTTCAAACTGATGCAATTTATCTGGACTTGAAGGCTGCGTTCGATAAAGTGGACCACGGGATACTGCTTGGTAAAATGCTTAGGCTCGGTATAACATCGGATTCCGTACGCTGGTTTGACTCGTATTTGACTGAGCGTAGAGTTTGTGTGACAGTAGGATCTGTTGTTTCAGACCGCTTTTCCAATATGTCAGGAGTTCCTCAAGGTAGTAACCTGGGTCCGCTACTCTTCTCTATCTTCATCAACGACGCTGCTCTTCTGCTGCCACCAGGCTGCCGGCTGTTTTATGCTGACGACACGAAACTGTTTAATAAAATTAAGTGTTTGCGTGATTGTATGGAGCTACAGAACTACCTGGACACGTTTGCGAGTTGGTGTGGAACGAACTGCTTAACGCTGAGCATAGATAAATGCAACACGATCTCTTTTAATAGGAAGCGTACGCAAATCGAATTTACATATTCTATTGAAAATCAACATCTTCTCCGTGTGGAGTGTGTAAAAGACCTCGGAGTAATTTTGGACCGCGAACTGACATTTAAAACCCATTATGACAGCATTATCGCTAAGGCAAACCGACAACTTGGGTTTATATTCAAGATTGCTGATGAATTTCGTGATCCGTTATGCTTCAAATCATTGTACTGTTCCCTTGTGAGATCAATCCTAGAGACCAGTTCTGTGGTATGGAGTCCTTTCCATGCAAATTGGTCACACAGAATGGAAATGGTGCAGAAAAAATTCATCCGCTATGCACTCCGCTTTCTCCCTTGGCGGGATCCACAGAACCTACCACCATACGAAAACCGCTGCCGACTTCTTGGTATTCAACCATTAGAACATCGACGACAAATCGCACAGGCCGTCTTTGCTGCTAAACTATTGACTGGCCACATCGACTGCCCAAGTATTTTGACCCAGCTCAATCTATACGCTCCTGAAAGACCACTGCGTAACAGAAACTTTTGACGTGGGACACGTCTTTGTTTACTATACTGGGATGCATTCTGTAAAATTGGAAATGAAACGAGCAAATGTTGCGTCAGATTTCAAACGCTAATAACAGCATAACCACATGATGGATAACAATAACCAATATGTTGTTGGATAGATAAAATGTATAACAATTTTGTAATGTGTTAATTATCACTCTAATTTCATTGCTAAGCGGTAAAATTGATAATAATTTCAATAACAAATTTACGCGAATAATGAACCAATTACATGCGAGCATTCCTAGCACAGACGACGTGAATGGACACCATCCGTTCCCTGTGATATTCCCTGTATCAATTTCGAAATAAAAATTGACAGAGTCTCCCCGTCCCAATAGGTCAATTTATTTTTGCTTCCATGAGCTTAGACTAATATGATGTCTCGAAGGTAAAAGTTTTCCTAAAAGTTTGAAACAATACCCATCCTTGAACAATCTCTAAACCTGCATGTTAGGTACTGTAGAACCTAATAAAAACCGATGTCTTGAAAGAAAACATGCCAGTAAAAGCAACAGTACCAGTGGAGTATAGAACCGCAGGTCTCTCGTCGTCTATGATTGCATTGGTACTCTTCTATTCGTACTGCAGCAGTACTATTCGTATTGCAGTGGTACACTTTTGTTCGTACATTTCTATTCGTATGCAATTGAGGAAAAACTACAATGCTGCTGTTGATGGTGATTGAAAGTTTATTTCATAAATATGATTGCCATGAATTACTCAACAAGAATTGTAAATTTTTGCAACGGATATTTTTTAAATTTTATCTTCGATATTCACTAAATAATCGTGACCGGATAGTATCGAAAGAGTAAATTCCTAAATATATACATTTATAGAAGAGTAAGAACCTGCAAATGCTTGTGATTTTTTAGTTTATTTAGTAAGATTAGTACAGAATCTCTTTTTATATTTCAAAATTGTTAGATGATATATTATTATTCTAAGCTTTATCATAATAAACGTATATTTCCTGTCTTCGTAATACAGCGAATGTAGTTGCAGGCAAATGAAAAAATTGTCCAGCAAAAAATAAAAATGTAATTGTGGATTGCTACGATTTTTTGCTGGAACTTGTTAGGAATTTTGTTCAAAATATTTTCTTATGTTTTCCAATTGATGAACCTTTGTAAGGGCTTCCATATTATTTTGAAAGTAATATCTATACTATAGATTTGATTTAGTTAGAGTTAAATAAGACAAAACCATTCATTATGATAACGTAAGCATTATTGGATTTGGTTTTTGAGGATATAGAGATAATTCTGACTTTGACGCATTATGAGAAATTCTTGGTGCTTCTTCAACAAGCACGATATGCTTGTGCCTTGTTAAATACATATTTTTTTGCACAAAAAAAAACTAAAGGCATAATATCGCCAAATATAAATAATATTTCTTCGAGTGTTGTTGAATATATTCTCAAAATTGATTTCCAGGGGAGGCTGAAAATAAACACATTGATTCTGTCTGCAGACACTGTATATTTTGTAACAAAAAATCCCCTTATTACAGTGTTTAGTCCCACGTCACCATTTCATACAACCCTAGGGCTGTATACCTTGTAGTATTTTTATTTGGAACCGCGCAGTCGACTTTATGGTTCCCACGATCCGATTCGCGCCATATCCCGCCGCTTTAATGAGTTTTATGAGTTATTTGACTTCAATATGCCGATCAACGCTTTTCGTCAGCGAGTTATTGATGTTTTACGAACACTCTGACTATATTTTTAATTTAATAATTCATTAAGACTCATCATTGTCAGATGAATATAGATTGTGAAATAAATAAATAAATAAATAAATAAATAAATAAACAAACCTGTTAATGAGGTTGGTTTATGTTTTGATAATACCGAACCAATCCGCTTATTCATGATATCGGTCCCATGGCTTTCTCTTCATCTTGGTCTCGCTCGTATCATCTCCATGAAAGACGGAAAGATTTATCCCAAGGTAACGACTCAGAGCGGAGCTGGGCTTGCTTCCAATGCAGCGCAGCCGGAGTCGCAACGGAATCTCATAAGAGCCATTTGGGTTTTTGCATTATGATTTATAATAGGATCGGTTCAGTTCGGTTCGGTTCGTACTTGCCTCGTTATCACATGCACAGTATACGTGAACTTTCAAAGGGGAAGGTCCTCACTGCTTGTTACACTGTGTTTGCTTTATTATGAATTTACAAATTCGAAGCAATTTCTTAACCCCAAACAAATTTTCATTCAAAGCATCCAAGAACATTCAGCTTTAGCTTGAAACATGAAGACAACGTTATTTTTTTGACTGTTGATTACACAACAATCGTCTCCACAAATCTTTCGTCCAAACTAGACTAGGAAAAAAACCCCGAAATGATACACTGACCCGAAATTACTCATTCGCAGTGGTCGTAAATTTCACTTTTCACTCGTCGTCGTCGTCGCCGGCGCAAAATTCCTCCCCAAAACAAGAACAGCAGCAGTGAAACGTCCGCCTTGGGGAATGTTCCGAACATGGGCAATAAATATTCCTCCGTCCTTTCGTTGCTGGTTGTACTTACTTTTTTTGGCTCTCTCTCGTCTTATGGCGCTCCATTCCTGTCCCACCCGTTAACTCCACATGGTTTCTCCGTGTCCCGGCGACGCAATAAATGAATTTATTTGCACGGGCGAACAAAAAGTCTTTCCTTCAGTTTCCGCAAACGCTCCTCCAGACGTTTGTTTGAATTTTAGGCGCACTGCAAAATGTACTTACAACAATCACTCCCGCGAGGTGTGGAAGGAAATTAGTAAGTACGGTGCTGAATATGGCGGGCAGCACCTTTTCGGCCTAACTGCCTAACCTAATTTGCTTGAGCGAAAAAAAAACGAGTGGAGGAGGGCGTAAATGGTACCGCCGTGTCCCATTAACGTTTTTTTTTCTTTCGCTAGTTACTTACATCGTTTTAAAGCAGTTGAGAAAATGCATTAAGACTTAAGAGCAAGATTTACTACTTCAATGTGAATGTTATTTTACTTCGATGTATTTCTACGAGAACCAGTCATTCCTCTTTCTATGTTCTGAACACATATTCAATTCAAGATTACATTTGAGGTTACGCCAGAAATTTTCAAGCTATAGATTTACTTTAAGGTCACTGTTCGAATAAAAAAAAGTCACTAAAGTCACTATTATTTTACTCCCAGATCGTTACTAACCCTACCAATTTGTAGCTTGTATGAGCCCTTAAGCATAAATTTTAAAGGATCTCTTTGAAGCGAATAAGTCACAAAAGAATCTAGAAAGTGTTTTAGAAGAGTTTCACAGTATCTAGAACGAATGTTTAAACAGTATGGAGAGAACCTAGAAAGAGCCTAGAAAAATTCTGAAAAATGTCAAGAAGTTTTAAAAAGAATAAGTTTAAAAAAAAAAGTCCAGTAAAATTCTCTATACTTCCTAGAAACTGTTCAGAAAAAGTATAGGATTTATCTGGAAGAAGTCTTGAATAATCCTTGAAAAAGTTTAAAGAAGCATAAAAAGTTTCCGGGAAGAGTTGAGAAAAATTTGTTCGAAAAAATACGGCTTTTCAGTCTTAACGATGAATCAAAACGCTTTCTGTTTCTGGGAAACAGCCTAAAATGACCGAATATGGGTATTTTCGTAATCGGGATGATGCACAGAATCCAAAAATTACCCCAGACGCCATTTCGATTTTTTTCAAGACCACCATATAATTCTCAGAGAGTTATTTTATTAGTGGTCGATAAAAGTTATTCAGGGGAGTTTCTTTCGGCTTCGCAGTCTTTAAAATGTGGAAAGAAAACGATATTTTTCTCTTACACCGACGTTTCGAATAATATATATTCATTATCAAGGCTCTACAAGTAAATTAAGATCAAAACGATTTTAAGAAACAAATACATAAATTATGCACATAACATCATTACCGAGAGGACCATTTTCCTGTGAAGTGGTTCTTCGGCTAGAGCATTAATTGTCAAAACAGAAAGTAATCATCCTAACAGAACATCCAAAAATACATTAAATTAGCTAAACATGATATCAAATACAATTCATGCTTCTTACATTATGCAAATTAAAAAAAAAAACAAATTAAAAACTGTACACTTTAACGAAGCGGAACTCGCAACACTCTCAATCATACTAAACCATTTTTTCCGTAACCAGCAACCTTGCATGCAAACTCTATTGCGCACAAGTTATGCTGTGTGACACTCGGTGGAAGCTGTCAGCGACCGTTGACGTTTGCTGTTGTTTATTTCTGTACTCCGCTTGACGTGTTGCATGATTGCTGTATATGTTGTGCTTAAGCCTTCAACATCACTGCGTTTGTTTACCGTATGATCGTTCGTGATAATGTGGCACACTTCCAACACGTTCAACGCTGTTTTTCGCCTATGTTCATCCAGGATACACACCTCATTCAACTTGAATGAATGGTTCCCGTCGATGCTGTGTTGGAGTAAAGCAGTTTTTTCCCTCAGGTGATGTGTTTTGGCAATAGTAGATGGGCTGGTGGCATGTTCGTTTGACTTGAGCTCATCCTGGTGGTTGCTGATTCTTGTTTTGAGGTGCTGTGTAGTGAGTCCAACATAGGTTCCTTGGTGCCCCAGGAAGCGGTGGGTACTCCTGGTTTGATTTGAAATTAAAACCGGGGGGTACTTGCTTCGGTTTTTCTTCACCGCGTTCTTTCTGTGTTGTCTTATTGGTCATTCCGCTAGGGGTTATCTTACGACCTTTGCGAGAAAGATTAGGAGAGTTGAGCATTCTCCTCTTCCTAGATCCCTCTGGCAAGGCATAAGAACACTTTTCGACGGGATCGTCAGATGTACCCTCATCGGTTGGCAAAGGGGAAAAGATGTTTTCTGTCGAGGGTGGCTCAGCCCTCTTAAGCATTTCTGCAAAAGAGCGCTTTGATCGTTCCTTAAGGGAACGCTTAATTTTTTCCTCGCGCTGTTTGTACGCGGGACACGCCGAAAGGTCATGCCGAGTTCCCTCGCAGTAAAGACACTTTTCAGTATCCTCACTGCAAGCGGTCTCAGCATGATTGCCTCCGCACTTGCGGCAGCGTGCCTTGTTGCAGCAGTAGGTGGCTGTATGGCCTAACTGCTTGCAATTTTGGCAATGCATGACCCGCGGTACAAACAGGCGTACAGGCAGACGAACCCTGTCCAAAGCTATGTAGCTCGGCAGTGCGGATCCGGCGAATGTCACCCGGAAGGAATCCGAAGGGAGGAATTTCTTCTTCCCTTCTTCGATGGATACTGAATGCAATTTCTTGACATCCAGTATCTTTACATTTTGAACCAGGGGGTTCTTGAAACAGCCAACCCCGTGACGCAAAATGTCATCGACCGTCAGGCTTCCTTCGGTAACCACACCGTCGATCTCCACGTCCTTGGCAGAGATGTACACGCGGTACTCCCTTGTAAAGAGCTCGTAGCTAGCAATTTCGGTTGCTTGCTTCAAGCTACTCACGACAACTCGCAGTTTGTTCGGCCTCACCTTCGTAATCTCGGTTACGGCCGGAAACTGTTTTGCTAGGTCTTTGCCTATTTGAATTATATTCAAAGGTTTTTTTATGGGCCGAAAGTAAACAACGTAGGGACCGCTAGCGGCATCTGGGTAAGCTTTTACCCGTATTTCCGGTACTCTTGGTACAGGGCTACGTAGCGGGGATGGTACAGGGGAAGGAAAGGGAGAACTGCTGGGGGAAATTTCAATTTCTTCCCCATTTGTTTCCACATCCAGGAAAAGTTGCACCTGCATGTCGTCCATTTTGCGGAAGCGTTACGTTCTACCGCACACAAACGATAAATATTCGAATGTGTGGGGGGATCAAATAGTTGGTATTAAATTTTAAAAACAATATTTCAAACTACAATGGATCAAATAAAAAAAAAAGACAGTAACTAATAATAATAACAATAGTAATAATAATAATAATAATAATAATAATAATAATAATAATAATAATAATAATAATAATAATAATAATAATAATAAGAATAATAAGAATAATAATAATAATAACAACAATAATAATAATAATAATATTGATAGTAAAAATATTAATAATGATAATAATTCTAAAGTGAATACTTCACCGAACGTCTAAATCACGACCTCTCGGCTGCTAGTAGGATCAATCTGGAAGTGTTTCTCCGCAGAACAAACAATGACGATCGTATGGTGGTCTTTCTGTTGCCAGTCGACTGCTGCAACCGAAGCCGAACAGTGAGGAAGAGCAACTTCCATCAACCAGCAAAACCGCTGTTGGCAGCCGTCAGCCAATACCAGGATCATCTTCCGATCCGGACAAAGACGGCAACTTCACTGCAAAGTGAGCAGCCTTCGCTGCGTGCAAGCGAATCTCCATCACGCAAAAGGCGCCTCGGGTGTTCTTTGCAGGAGATTCGCCAAAGAGCAGCTAGCAGCTGCATTCATCCAGGAGCCGTGGATCAACGAATCCAAAGTTCTCGGACTTAACGCTCCTAACGGTAGGTTAATCTACTGTGACACGCAGTCCAAACCAAGGACTGCAATTCTGCTAAATAGAGAACTAAAATGTTTACCTATTACAGAATTTATCCAACGCGACGTCGTTGCCGTCACAGTTGAAGTACCGACAACCAGAGGAAAGCAGGAAATGGTTGTCGCGTCGGCCTACTTCCCGGGCGACCAAGGTGATATACCACCACCCGAAGTTGCTGCGCTCGTGCGGTACTGCAAGGCCATCAACAAGCCGTTTCTGATCGGCTGCGATGCCAACGCTCACCACACGATCTGGGGCAGCTCGGACACCAACACCAGGGGTGAGTACCTACTTGAATACCTTACTTCTAACGATGTCAATGTATGTAATGTAGGGACTAACCCCACTTTTATCAACCCTATCAGACAGGAAGTCCTTGATCTCACTCTGTGTAACGCCTCTATTTCTGAAAGGATTAAAAATTGGCATGTCTCCGATGAAACTAGTTTGTCGGACCACAGACACATCGTTTTTAATATAGAGGCTAACCCTCTGAAAAGAGAGCTGTTCAGAAATCCTAAGAATACAGATTGGGAATCCTTTAAGGAACAGCTGATCGATTCACGAATTCGGCAGCAAATGATCTACAAAACAGAATCATGGATGCTTTCGACGCTAACTGTCCACAAACACAGCGGTCAGTATGCCGTCGTAGGCGGTTGTTCAACAGGGCAAAAGTCACGTCTAACTGGGACGACTACACGGCGTCCCTCACTAAGTACAACGCCGAGCTACGCAAGGCTAAACGGAAATCCAGAGTTAGTTTCTGTGAAAGAATTCAAACTCTGCCGGAAGCTACGCGGCTCCAAAAGGCGATGTCCAAAGACCATACTAACGGTTTAGGACAAGTGAGGAAAGAGGATGGATGCCTCACTGTCACTACCAAGGAAACGCTGGAGGTTCTTATGAACACCCACTTTCCTGGATCGACAGAGACCGAAGAACTGAATAGTGATGGGTCGCGGCAGGACAATTCGAGACATATGGCGTCTCGGGAGTCCATCCTGCTGGCCCGTCGACTGTCCACGGAAGCTTCAATAGGTTGGGCTCTAAGCTCATTCGACCCTATGAAGTCTCCAGGTCCAGACGGCATACTACCCAACTTTCTACAAAAATCGGCCGCAGTTATCATGTCCGAACTCATCAACCTTTTCAGAGCCAGCTTTATCCTGGGCCATATTCCGGATGACTGGCTGAAGGTGAAGGTAGTGTTTATCCCCAAAGTTGGAATAAAGGACAAAACCCTACCTAAAACTTTCAGGCCCATAAGTCTGACTTCATCACTTCTCAAGCTGAAGGAGAAAATAATGGATAAATATATCCGTGATGAGTTTCTTAAAGACTCCCCGCTGAACAGGAACCAACATGCCTATCAAAGCGGCAAGTCAACAGAAACTGCTCTTCACAGCTTAGTGACGTTGATTGAAAAGTCCCTGAGTTATCAGGAGACGGCGCTATGTGCCTTTCTTGATATTGAAGGGGCCTTCGATAACACGTCCTTTGCATCAATTGATACGGCTCTTTCTTATAAGGGAATCGACCAAACTTCAAGGAATTGGATACACGCAATGCTCTCTAGCAGAGTGATCACAGCAACCTTGGGAGATTCGTCTGTAACAATGTCAGTGATCAAGGGATGCCCGCAAGGAGGAGTTCTCTCGCCCTTGTTATGGTCACAAGTTGTCGACGCACTTCTCAACAAGCTTTCACAGCTTGGTTACGAGGTCATTGGATACGCCGATGACAACGTCCTCATCGTCAGAGGTAAAGATGACGCAACTCTGTCGAGCCGAATGCAAACGGCTCTGAATACCACCATGTCATGGTGTTTACAGGAGGGTCTAAACATAAACCCCTTAAAAACAGTCCTAATTCCATTTGGCAGACGAAGAACGATCTCCATCACTCCTCCAATACTGAATGGAGTTAGACTGGGCTTCAGCAATGAAGTCAAATATCTCGGAATTATTCTGGACAAGAAACTGAACTGGTCTGCACAACTGGATCATGCCGCTAAGAAAGCGATCTCAGCGATCTGGGCCTGCAGAACTCTGTTCGGTAAGACCTGGGGACTGAAACCAGACTTGGCACTCTGGTCTTACAAGACCATTGCCCGACCAAGAATCACCTATGCTGCCCTAGTGTGGTGGCCTAAGGTGAACGAAGTGACTGCGCAAGCCAAACTCAAAAAAGTTCAAAGACTTGCATGTCTTTCGGTTACCAGCGCTATGCGAACAACTCCAACTGCAGCCATGGAAGCTATGCTTTGCCTACTACCTCTACATCTTCATGTGAGAAAGGAAGCAGAGCTTGGCGCTCTAAGGTTGCAAAGGAGGAAAACTATACTTGAAGGGGACCAAATCGGCCACCTTCGCATACTTAGGGAGTTCAAACTAACTCCGCTATTAACCACAGTCTCCGACTGGATGGACGTTAGGACCAACATGGATATTCCATATAGAGTGATTGAAACAAACCGCTCTATGTGGAACAATGGAGGGCCTAGTCTTTCACCTGGCATCGTCAGTTTTTAGACGGACGGCTCGAAAATGGGATCCCTTACGGGATCTGGTATATACGGACCCGGTATCAGGGAAACGTTTTCCCTGGGAAAATGGCCCACCGTTTTTCAAGCAGAGGTATATGCCATTTATATCTGCGCAAAAATATGTCTGCAACGCAACTACAGACATGCGAAATCGGTATATTCTCGGACAGTCAAGCAGCAATACTAGCACTTAAGTCCGTCAAATGCGCTTCCAAACTTGTTTGGGAATGCATTGAAACTCTACGGGAACTTTCCCGACAGAATTCAGTGCCCGGACACTACGGAGTCGAGGGTAATGAACACGCTGACTACCTAGCAAGACAGGGATCAGCTCAGCGGTTTATTGGCCCCGAGCCGTTTCTGGGTACGTCCATTTCCGCTATCAAAAGCGAACTACTAACTTGGGAAAGACTAGAAATAGTATCCCAATGGCAACAGGCACAGGGTTGTAGACAAGGCAAACAGTTTATCTATCCGAACCCTGGAACCGCCAGAAAGCTACTTAGTCTAAATCGTAGTGACCTACGGATAATCACGGGACTCCTCACCGGACACTGTCCCGCTTTTTATCATTTAAAGAAAATCGGCGTTGTGTTGAACGACACCTGCCGATTCCGCAAATCTGAACCAGAGAGTTCAGAGCATTTGCTTTGCTCTTGCGAAGCTCTTGCTTCCTCTAGGTACAACTTCTTAGGAAGTTACCTTTTAACTCCATACCAAGTATGGAGCTCCAATCCCAAGCAGGTCATTAGTTTCATCAACTATGTTGTACCTAATTGGGGTACAGGTTTACAACAAAACAGTTCTACTCCATCAATGAGTACGAACAATCCGTAACCTGTGCACAGCAATCGGGACCCGCCACAAAAGACAATCAGCAAGAATGTCGCAGTGGCATTTCAGTACCCAGTGCCCTTCAGGCATACAGAGTAAAAAAAAATGGTGGTCCGTGCTGCTAGCGGGGTAACAGCGATGCGGGGGAATTATTCTTGCTGATATATCAGCTGCGTATCGGATCACTGGCGGGGTAGCCTGCCCCTACCAGTGTGCAGAAGATGTTTCTGTCGATATATTGCAGCCTATTGTTATCGCACTGCACAAGAACTAACCAAGAACTAACCGACAAAAAAAAAAAACGTACGATAACTCGTGTATTGTTATTTTGCGAACTAAGCAGAGCTGAACAATTTGCGTCTAATCGAGACGAAAGCAAAACAACGAATGATACTTGGGAGTGATAATGCTCTAAAATAATCTAAAGAATTAGAAAATGAACAAAAAAAGATCCCCAGAACCGGCAAAACATTAATTTTTGCCTTTGCATTAAATGAGCTCAGAATCGTGAAAACCTTTGATTGTCCAGAAGACTCTAGAACTTAGGAGTAAAAAGACATAATCCCACTAATCTCGAGTGTTTCTAACTAGGAAACATTTCAGCAGATGATTAAAATACTGTGACATTCAGTCGCAAAACAGAACGCCTACAGAGCGGTGTGTGTAGTTGATGGGGGTGAGCAATAGAATATGCGGCAGTGGAATGTGATACGATTATAGATTTTGGTACAGTACCATCGTCCCAACAGTTAAATTGGATGAAAACCATGCTGGAGACAGCGAAATTGCGGGTTCATTTTTCGCTCCCCCAGCCGCACGCACTGTATGTCTTAATGAAACTGTAAGATCCAGTCTAGTTGATAGTAGAAAATGAATAAGCTTGGTTAAAATAAAATGAAGCATTTGAAGAAGGAAAAAATTGTGGTTTCTAGAATAGACACAAAGTATGCAATCAATACCAAACTATCATGTTTTTTTAAATGCTTTGTTATCAACTTACAGGGGAGTGTGTAATTTTCCTAATTCGTTTGGTGTGTAAGTGCGAAAAAAACTTTCCTCTAATCCTCTAATTTTTGAAGGATAAGAGGATACCAATTAACCAAACATAAATAAAGCAGAAAAACTCACCAATCGATATTCTACAGGGTACTGAATTCTTCGAATACTTAGTCCGTTTTTCCACCCTCCAACAGAAATGAAATCAAAAACCAAATAATTGAGTATTCCGGTTCACTTCACGTGTGCGTACGGGCCAAAATCCGTGACGGAGACATTGCAACGTAAGGTCGATTTTACGAATTAGGCGCAGCTTCGCCGTTGCCGTTGTTCACAATGTGTATGCATAGGCACTACAACTTTTCAGACGATGCACAAAACTCAAATTAGACACGTTGCAAAGCATTGCACTCGAGTTTCCCCCTGTCTACGCTGAAAATCGGTACATAATTTAGAAGTGCTTGGCAGGTTTTCCACTGCGTTCCACAACACGACGACTGCGAATGAAGGGTGGAAAGGTTCGTGAAAAAAGCCCTGCCACTTCTCACGTGTCACTCATAGCATAACTTCACCGGAAACCCGAAAGTCACTGTGGTTCACCATAAGCCGGATATCTCCGGCACCCATTGCAGAAACTCTCTTCAGTGTTTATGCAAGCTGCGGTACCGGGTTTCTTCGGAATAGAAATTTTCCCGCGGATGTTAAAACGCATGTGTGCTGAGCGCAAAATTCGGCATTCCTCGTTCACGCCGTTGTTGTGCACTCTAGCTTTTTTGATGAGCTCATCTGCATGTGTTTGTAGAATTCATTATTCAGCGGGCACCAACAACCCAGCGAGCGCGCCACACAATTTGCATATTTTTTGGCACCTTTCCTACCGTGGATGCGTTCCGCTCTGGGCAGCCTATTGAATGACGTGGGTTGGATTAACTTTCGAGCGTTGATGAATTCGTAACGGTGAAGGACCTGCAAGCCAACCGGAGGAATGGAGTTTCCCATGTCATGTTCTGCTAATTCTGGCTGCCTTGGCTGAAAGAATGAGAGGCATTTTTACAAATATCTTAAATACCAATATAGTTCACTTACGTGAAATTATGAAGACAAATTGAAAATGACAGAAGCGTTAGTCACCTTTTCGACCGCTAGGAGCGCCACTTCTGATTTTGTTCTACACCACATGCGAAAAAGAGTAACTTTTAACAATAATATTACCCTAATGGGTACACTGAAAAAAATGCACATTTTATTCTGAAGTGGATTCGGCCGAATATTTTATAATAATAAAGTTCGCCTATGTATGAGGCAATCCATGGGTGGTGTTCCACGGTTTGTACGTTTGTCGACCTCCGACAATATTTTGAGTTGTAAAATGGCGACTTCCGGTGTCTGGAAAACTGCCGAAAATGACCAAATACCACCTAATATGAGTGTTTTTTAACTAGAATGACGCTCAGAGGCCAGAAATTGTCTCCAAATGCCAGTTGGAAGTCCGAGATGGCGACTTCCGGTTTCTGAAAAACAGCGGCAAATGACCAAATATGGGTATTTCCGCGATTGTTATGATGCACTGAAGCCACAAATCGACCTCAGACAACATTTTGAATTGTGAGATGGCGACTTTTGGTGACTGGAAAACTGCCGAAAATGACCCAAAAACCACCAAATATGGGTGTTTCTTTGACCAGAATGATGCTCAGAGGCCGGAAATTGTCTCCAAATGCCATTTTGAAATCCAATATGGCGACTTCCGGTTCCTAAACAACAGTGGCAGAAGACCAAATAACACTCATTATGGGTATTTCCGGGATTGTTATGATGCACTGAAGCTACAAATCGACCTCAGACAACATTATGAATTGTAAGATGACGACCTCCGGTGAATGGGAAACTGCCGAAAATGACCAAATACCACCCAATATGGGTATTTCTTCAACCGGCCGATTTCCATCCAATGTGAGATGCTTCGATACCAGAATGATACGCAGGAGCTAGAATCGACCACAGACACCATTTTGAATTCTAAGATGGTGACTCCCGGTTTCTGGAAAACAGCCGAAAATTACTAAATAACACCTATTATTGGTGTTTCTTAAACCAGAATGACGCTCAGGGGCCAGAAATTGTCTCCAAATGCCATTTTAAAATCCAGGGTGGTGACTTCCGGTTTCTGGAAAATAGCCTAAAGTGACCAAATACCACCCAATATGAGTGTTTCTTCAACCAGAATAATGCATGGAGCTAAAAATTGACCTCAGACACCATTTTGAATTGTGAGATGGCAACTTCTGGAAAACAGCCGAATACTACGACCAATAATTTCAAACGATATAAGCAAATCGCAAGAAATCAATGAATTTGGAATGTTGAAAATTATTAAATTAAACACAAAAATAGGCGGGACGAAGTTTGCCGGGTCAGCTAGTAAATACATAAATATGCTGGTTAAATCAAAGCTTCAAGTGATGAATACGAAGATTAGAGCTCGAGAGCAAAAAATTCGGAGGGATAAAAAAACAAAAAAAAAACTTTCAAAGCGAAGAAAACTAAACATTAAATAATAGTTTTTGCATAACAGTTGTTATCACTAATTATGTTCGTTTTGTTGAACATCTTTTATATATAATATAATAAAGCTTTTAAACCAATTACAACATGATATGTATCCATACTTAAATTGTTAAATTGATAGAACATCCAAGTGTTATCTAAGCTTAAAGTTACACAACAACCATATACGACTATTGACAACCATTGTGCGGTTACTCCTTTGATCTTTTTCACGAGGTAATTGAAATATTCATTTAATTGTACACTTCGTGGCCTGATTATTGAGCTTGAGCTTGACGGCCGCACATTTCGTAGTTGCTTCCCGTGATGGATCTGAGCTAGTGAAGGTACACAGGGAACCACGTATATAGCAACTCGGGATTAGTTTACCATTTACACGTCATGGCCTGATTATTTGAATACAGTGATCACCCGATTATATCTCACCCTGATGATTTTTGGCGTGATAAAATAGGGAAAGTGATAAAATCGGGAAATTTTTAAAATTTTATTTTTTTTATTGAAGATGTTAAATCAATAACTAAATACGTAAAATCAGCGATTTTAATTTTTTTTGGGAAATTCATCTGTACAAACATATGAAAAAAGCTGCAGTTGTTTTTTCATAAATCGATATATCTAAATAATGACAAAAGATAGAGAAAAGTTGTCAAAGAATGAATTTGAGAAAACTGTCTGAGCTTTTATAAAAAAAAATATTTAAAAAATTCAATTTGAGATCCTGTACTGAAAAAAAAATTCTAAAACAAAAAGTGACTATAAAAAATCGATCATCACTATTTTTTTAAAACATTTTTTTGGATAGATAATTCAGTTGCCTAAAACTTTTCTGAACAAACCTAAAAAAATCCATGTAAAGTTGCAAATAAATTACAATTAAGTTTTTTATTCGTTCATGTTTTTGTTTGAATTGGTAAAATGAATTACTTTCTTTTTTGTACCATAAGCAAAATATTAGATGTTCTCACAACACTAAACTTTGCCGAAGACAGCATGCTGATATCTCTCACATATTGCAACCAGAAAAATCTTAAAATGTATATAACGATTTTTAATGCCTTCTCATAGAAAACTTTATGTTGCTTGCAATATGTAAGAGATAGAAACATGATGTCTTCTGTAAAGTTTCTTGTTTTGAGATCACCTGATACTTTGCCTAAGACACCAAGCGTCTATCTTTATCTAATGAAAAAGGAAATATTCTATCTCACTTTTAGGAGGATTGATCACCCAGCTTTCTACATCAAAAGATGCGTTTTCAAATATTTTTAAACTTCTCCGAACATATTATGCGGTTATTATAAACATTTGTATCACTATTCAATTATTCGCACGATAACAGCAAAATGTAACATTGTGCAGCGGTTGAATTTTTAATGTAAACTGCATCCAGAATGATACACAGAATTATGAAAAATATCTTAAATATTGAAGCGTAATAGAAAATCAGTCCACCCTGACATTTTTTTAATTAAATGTTTTATGATGATAAAATCGGGTGAAAAATGTGATAAAATCAGGGGCTGATAAAATCGGGGGCAGATAAAATCGGGTACAGATATAATCGGGTGATTACTGTATTTCTTCTTAGTGCCTCGATAAGCTACATCACATTATATTATCAATATTTAACTCCCGGAACGGCGTTAGTTTTACAAACCATCAATATACGCACGAAATCTGCAACATATTTTTTTCTGTGAAGGTATGAAATTGAGTCAACTAAATCTAAAATTAAGTAAATTCAGTTTCGTGTGTGAAAATGTCGGTCACACGCTCACAGAAATTCAACAACAATGCACAGTGGTACAGTAAGGCAATGTAGGCGGACATGAGTTTTTCGATGCGATTTTGTGGTTTTAGAGTAAAATTTTTTCTAAGAACTTGTTTCTTATATTTAGTCTATTTTTTATGTGCAAATGAAAATTAGAGTGGTCCTGAAATCGACTAAATAAAAATACTAACTTTTTTATTTGCAGAAATAAATGTATACATTCATCGGCACAGTTGTAGATCAACTAATTTTAAGCAAATTTCGGTATTTCTTCACAATATTTATACAATATTTGTTCTTTCATATGATACAAAAAAAAATTATTTATATTTGCCCTAAACGGAAACATCAATATATCAAAAGGGCCTATTTTTAAAATAGAAATAGTGAATAGTCCATCTGTACAATATATCGACAATGTTTTTTCGTCAAAATTGGCGTATTTTTGATTAAAGTTACCGAAGAAAACTTTGTTTTTAAATTTGAATTGAAAAATAGAGCGAAAAGGCTTAGAATTAGTTGGTTTACAATTATTTATGCAAATAAAACCAAGTTAGTTTGTTTTTATTTCGTTGATTTTAGGACCACCTTAATTTTCATTCACACATAAATAGAGGACTATGTATAAGAAACAACTTTTTACAAAAACTATGGCTTTAAATCGCAAACCAAAATCGCAACGAAAAGCTTATGTCCGCATAAATTGCCTTACTGTACCACTGTGCAATGAGTTTAGTTACCTTTTTCACCACAAGAGGGGGTGTTCCCTGTCTGTCGTTTACGGAAATATATGGGAAATTAGAGAGTGAACTATATTGTTATTTTAAGATATTTGATTTTTAATTAGTTTTGTGTTGTTCACATGCTTCTGTGTGCTGTAAAAGGTGATTTTTAAATCAAAAATTTATTTTCCTGAAAAAGTTGAAAGAAAATTCCATTGAATCAAATTATCCGGTAATTTAATAATCCAGAAGTCAATCATCCATGGAAAGTGATTTGACTAAAATTAAGAAGTCTTTCCAAAACACCATTCAGAAAATTCAAAGACTATTAAGTTCGATCCATAACTATAATCTATGTCTACCCTTGTCCCGCATCTACCTTTTTTTGGTTTTCATAAATCTTCTGACTCTTTACTTACTGTCTCTTCTGCTTAGTCAGTTTCAATTTTCCCGTAACAGACATAATCATCATTCTGACCAGGGTTGCCAATGTTCCAGTTTAAACTGGATTCCTTCAGTTTTTTTCAAGTGATCCAGTCAAACAGTTTATTCCCAAAATCTTCCAGTTTTTTCAGATATTTGCCAGTTTCATCCAGTTTTTTATTCACTCAAGCTCCGATTGGTTTTCGGAAATATTTTTAAAACGGAAACTTTGTAGATTGATAAATTATTATTACAATTCGTAACACAGGGTGGGGAAAAAATTTTCAAAATAAAATCCCCTGATTTTCCCTGAAATTTAACATCAATTTCCCTGATATTTTTCAGCATTCGGCACAAAAAAGTAAAACGCAAATCCGAAATCACAGTGAATAAAGTATTCAATCGGATATTGAACCCAACAGTAGATGTCCCGTATTAACCTTTTGCGCTGAAAAAAACAGTTTTTGCACTAAAGAGCCGCTTATAAAAAATCGCTTCTTGGTTTGAAATTTTTTTCCTGAATATTTGTCAGTTCCCTGATCAAAAAATGATTTCCCTGATATTCCTTGATTTTTAAGGGTTTTCCGAGGGTTTTTCCAGGTTTTCACACGGTCAAATGGTTGAGATAAAACCAAACAAATAGATTTTATCAGACCATAAAAAAACCTTCTATTTATTTTCTGTTGCGTAGCAGTTAAAAAATGTTAGAGGACTTAAATACCAAAAGATAGCGAAGTCAGAAATATATGAAATTTAAACTTCACCGATGTAACGGAAGGAAATGTTGCGTTAATACTTTTGTTAAATATATAAGTAAATGGAAAAGCTGTATATCTTAATTTTGAGATAGATTGATTGCGTAATTTTGAATTTTGCTGCTGTTCGAGGAAATTTTTCAGTCCATAATTTCAACAAAATGTAAGCCAGTTTTGATTAAAATGAGTAATAGTTATCACTTTAGTTGCTATGTATCCAAAACTGACACTGGATTCAATCCCCGTAACAGAAAAGCTTTTTCACAATCTTTTTTTTCCTTTTTTCTAAATTTAGTTGGGATCCAGTTTTTTCCAGTTTTTTCTTCAGCCTTTTTCCAGTTAAATCGAAAATATTATTGGCAACTCTGATTCTGACTGAGTAGGTACCAGGTTCGGTGAGACTACACGAGCGCCAAAAGGGAAATGTTGCAATCAAAGAACAAAAAGCCGGCTTCCCGATTTTCAATCGCTTTCCCCGCACCCGCCCTCGGGGCCATAATGTTGAATAGCTCAAAAGGCGGCCTACCGACTCCGCATTGACAGCTGAATGATTAATTTTCCAACCCTTCTCTTCGGTCGATTTGATTTTACTGTTTGCTTCGGCACTGTGACTATAGACTATAATATACAGATGATAAATGGAGCCCCCATTTGTATGTGTGTGTGTGCCTTACAACAATGAGGATGATCCTTTGTTCCATGGCGCACACCGCCGTCACAGGCACAATATTCAACGGGTGATTTGCGTCGAACAAACGTTCGGCTTCGGCTGCAATAAACTTCAATAATTCTCATTCTAATTAGGCAAACACAATAATCTTTGCGCAGCACCGGTTGTTGGAGCAAGTCAAAATGAACCAAGCGAAGAATTGAATATGCAATGAGTTTCTCTACTCCCTCCCCTATTTCGATAGTATCCTGCGGGTTGAGAATCACCCATTTGTGGTTGTGTACTTCATTTCAACAGCCGCGACGGGTGGCCGGTATAGAGAGAGAGAGAGGAAACACAAGACCATAAAATCGAAGGTGCGCTGTTTCCTTCCTGCCTGGAGTACACCCGGAAAAAAATCGTTCCAATGCATAGATACGGGCCCAGACGAAAATCGTGGCCTGATCCGACTACTAGTACAAAAGCAATATCATTAGTGTTGTGTGGTTTTGGCCAACCCCCCGCCAGTCTAGCAAGGAACTAAGTCGGACGAAAGTTCAATTCACGCGGTAAACCCGGTAAGAACCAGAACCAAAATTAAGCACAGCCGAAATAGAGAGCAACCGATAAAATTATACAGTACAGCGCAGCACATCGTCTGTCAGTTCATGAGAAGACGGGAACGCCGCCGCCGGTGCAAATGAAAGTTGAAGTGTTGGCTGGTTGGTTCGCGAAGTGAAGGAATTCACTGTTTTATTTCCCGTTGTTCCCAGCAGGGTACATATAATAGGAGATGGGTCACTGCCCCACTGAGGTTTTTACTAATTCTGACATTTTTCCTCAATTGAGATTTTCAAAAATTCATGGAAATCGCTAGATTAGATTATTATATAGATTTAGATTATTATACTGTTATCAGCCAACGACTAAAATTATGAGTACCAAAATACCACTCTTCCACCTCAACGTAACGACATACGTATAAGTACGTAACGTAACGCACCATTCGCGCTATAGTCGTTGCGTACAAGTCACTCGTATGCAATGTCGTGTTAGAGACAGCAATATTGTATCTAAGGTACCGAATTAATGCTGAAGTGTGC